>NC_053155.1:153733535-153938535 GCF_016835505.1 Polypterus senegalus
TTATGTTACTGACTTACATACGGTGAGAATTTCATTTAGCCATGGTGTCACGCCTCATTAGAAGACATCCGTAATTTAGAATTGTGCTTATTTATTATTTTAGTTTCATGATGGTTATCATAGGCTCAGAATTGATACAAGATGTATGTAATAAGACAGCATTCATGTAAACAGAACATTTCCTAGTCCCAAGGCTATAGCTAGTGAGGTGAGGACCACCAATGAAGCAGATAAATGATATAACTAGTGCAAATGATGTGTCTTTTTCTCATGCATTACAACATAAGACAGTCTTCCCCATAGATCAATTTATATATCAGTGATCACTGACAAAATTATGAATGAGCACTTTTGTTCTTCCATTCATTTTGAATGTGTATTTGGAAACGTAATAACTGGTAATACACATGTAGAGAAAGAGCAAATTCTTAGATATCTTATGTTTATTTTGCTTGGCCCCAGTGTCTAACTGAGCCTTCTGATTTGCTCAAAATGTTGATAAGGAAGTTTTTTTTTTTAAAAGGTAAAATACTTCAAAGGAAAACCAAGGCTAAATATTTAGTTTAAAATCTCACCATGTAAATCCAGAGGTCAAGGCAGACCAAATTACTGACAGCACTGTGGTATTGTCTCATGTGAGTGCCTATAAAAAGTAAAATGATATGTTTTGATCTTATAAATTGTATGTTAGAAATTAATTTCTTCCTTCCATTACATTTCGCTGCCTGTACTGTAGATTGTTTTGAACAATGTGTTGCTGAACATCTTGTGCACTTAAAGTGGGATTCTCAAGCTATTCCTTAAACCTGAAAAACTCTAAGGAGACCCCATCTGGGTTATATAAAATTGTTTCATTAAATAAATAGTAAATATAAGAAGGGAAGAACAAGGGAAAAATCAAACGATTTGGCCCACTTGGCCCTTTATTACCAGCTCTATTTGCTTTAATATTGGACAGTGTACCTGTTGCCCTACCCAAACATGCTACCCTATGTTCCTTCTGTCAGTTGAGCTTTTGTCCATCTCTCCACCCATTTCCAGGTTCAATGGCCTTTTGACCTTTTATGCTCCAGGCCATGACCATTTCTGAGTTTGCCCTTAGAACCATCCTCAAGTCAGAGACTGACCAAAAATTGGACCAAGGCTACCAGCCTTGAGCTCCCCCTTTTGGCTCCAAGTGTACCTGTAATCCTTGATTTAATATTAGAAGGGCTAGGGCACCATGCCAGTTCCTCTGTAACAGAAAGTGTGACTCATGTCCTGCACTGACTAAAATATATTGCTATGTTGGCCCTTACCAAGGCCTTCTTGAATATCTAAAGTAATACAATTCATATTCAACCAACTTAAATGTTATTTAACTAGGACCCAACCCAATTCATTACTGGAAGGTGTGGCCACTTGGGGGCATCACACACACCCCAAAACCTCAGATACAATTGCACCAACTCCAGTCCTGGGTGAAACAAAATGTTTTTTTTATTAACACAATACTTTTCTACAGGTCTCACAATAACCACCTCTCTTTCTTTTCTTTTCTTTTCCATTCCTATCCTCACTTCTACCTTCACTCTTCTGCAACATGTCCAGGTCAGGTGGAAGTAGGGTTAGCTATTCCCTGCAGTACCCCAGAGTGGCACCCATGGAACCCAACAAGGATGCCCCATGGGACAAAAGTTCTTAGTACAGCCTGTGGGTGTGCGTATGGGTAAACTGGCTTAGAAATGCTGCTGCCGAGCATATTGAGGAAGTATAAACCTTAGAGGTCTTTCTCCCCTATACATCTTTTATACTGGCCTACCAGCAAGCAAGCAACCCTACTGGGTTGCCAGTCCATTCATGCTGGCATGGCAGCCTTGTGGCTGAGAGACAGAACACCATAATATATGCAAAATTGTCACCACAATTGATAAAACAAAGCAACAAGTCTCAAATGAAAACTGAGAAACAGAATAAGAGTTAAAGTAGAACAAGCAACATCCAAAGCCCTAGGAAAAAAAAAGGAAATTTTGTAAAAGTCCAGGAATAATTTAGCAAACATTGCTTATTAGCAAACTCAATATACAAGAGCACTGAAAGACAATGAAAAGTCAAATCACTATTTACATTATTAGCTGTCCATCTTAATCTTCTGACCAAAAGGATGAAGACCTTGCCTGATTTGCCTGGAGAGAATGAGCTACTCACAGTTCCCCACAAGACAGCCAGATGCAGCCTCTGCAAAACCCGCTGCAACATCTACTAACTTAGTCCCTCAGCCTGTAGAAAAGTATAAATTATGACTGGCAACAAAGTGGCAGAGTTCCAGAAATATCTGATCCTCAATGCTCTTATGATAAATCAAGGTTTTTAAGAGACGCTTGATAGCACTTTGGTTTCATTCATTTTGTTGTGTTCATAAAGAACAGTATTTTGCACAGCTCTTCTCTTTCAGAATGTAAATGGTTCAGATTCTGTGGATGATAAAATTAAATTCTATGACCTGCCTCATGGACGACTCTTTGCTCTAAAGCACTATTATAAAATTTTCACAAGACTTTGTGCTGTACTTGTTCTCTGAGAGTTCCCTGAGAGTTGAAGTTTTCCAAGATTCTTTTCCTTCCCCATATAGAGTTTGAAATAAGATGTATACTGTAGTGACAGTACATTAATACAAATTTGGTTAAAACATGTAGGCCTGAGGCCTTGCTTGGTTTCTTGTGGTCTATAAATTGCATCAACCATTAGCGTGTTTAGTTGTTTAACATATGTCAACGAAAACAAAATATTAAATAACTGTTGCTTAGTCAGACAAACAGTGGATTTAGAAAGTATTCAGATTCCCTTCACTTTCTGCACACTTTATTTTGATGTAGATTTAATTTTAAATGGATAAATTTTCCCTTTATGCCCATCAATCTAATCAACAATGTTAAAATGAAAGTGTGTATTTAGAAAAGTTTACACATTTTTTAAAAACTAGCTGTCCCCCGCTGCTCCGCCCGCATAATAGTGAAACAGGACAAACTTTAAAAATCAATAAACAGGTATTGCTAGCTAAGAGGAGAAAAGGTCTGCTCCAACACTTTGCAAGAGGTAGACCGACTCAAACGAAGGCTGGCATGTTAGTGAGGAGGGCTCCACACAGCTCCCCATTCCTGGCGTCATGCTTCCTCCTCCCCTCGGCCCACAGCCTCTGTCTTGGATTAGCGCAAATAAATCATTTCTGGAAGTGAACTATGATACTTAGCGCAATAAGAGAAGTCACAAAATCAACTGGAATGTTCAAGCAAATTACAGAAAAAAACCCAATCTAAATCCCTTAAGTGGTTCTCTTGTGAAAAGTGGACAGACAGACAGAGATACTTTGGATTTTATATATGTAGAGATTATGAATGGAAATCTTTAATTTCTATAAGCATTCAGATCCTTTGCTGTGGCACTCCAAATTGAGGGCTTTTTCCAAGTTCTCATCAGTTATGGATCTCCACTCCTATTCTTTTCAGAGACGCCTGGTTTCTGCCTTTTTAAACATCATCCTGTTTTTTTATTACTAAAGAATACTCCATCAGTGCCTGAGGACACCTATTTCTAAAACTATCATCTGATAAAAAATACCCAGTCTTCTTCCTGTGACTTAGTGATTCAGGTGCAAAAATCCACATGTTGCCAAATTGCTTGTTAACACATAACTGGTCTACTGTGAATGGATGATTGTCTTAGGTGATGGAATATATATATGAATATATGAGTGAGCTCCACTATCTTGTTCTTTTCTTGCACATTTTACAGTTTCTGTTGAGTTTCAAACTAAATATTTACCATTATATTTTGTGGTTTTATGTTGCCTTTCCTTACAGTTATGGTTTTCACAGGAAATACAAAAGAAAATGGAAAGATTCATTAATAAAATGTAATTAACAATGAACCAACAATAAACAAATAAACATAAAACATGGTCTAACTAAAGTGAGACATTGAAACAGTGGCTAAACTTTAACTAGGAAAAATGACAATGAACAGCAATAATATCAATAAATAAAACTAAATTAAGAATAATTTACAAGCCAAAACCAAAAAGGCAGGATTCTTAAATAGCTGCTTAAATAGTCAAAAATGTTAAAACTCAATACCTAAAGGTGAAATCAAAATCAAAGCCAGAGGATAAATGAAAAATTTTGAAACAATAAATTCAAAACCTTAACAACAAAGAATTTCTCAAAATACAAAGAGCCATGCTCTTAAAAATAAAGGTGCCAGAGTGGTTGCTCAGAGCGATTCCTTAGGGGAACCACTTTTGTTTCCCAAAAGACATATCAACATGAACGTTCCAGAAAGAACCTTTATTTAGATCTGTAGCAGACACCATAGAGTAGATTACCATGACTAGATGGTTACAGATTTATGAAACACCAATAGTTTGTGATTTTAAAAGGACTCTTGCTGCATACAGTATCACAGACTAAGTCCACGTTTTCTTACTGATTTAGTGACCTGGTAGAAAGACTACCATGTATTAAAGATTTCAGTTTTTTTTCTACATAGTTTTTCAATGCACAAAAAAACAACTTCATATGTAAAGAACCCTTCCCCGAATGAAATGCTGCTTTGTCAAGCAATGGTTCAATAAGGAACCATACAACCTAGAGAAGAACCATACAATGTCATCAAGAGTGTACTCTGGGAAGAGAAGGGGGTTAGAACCACTGCAGAAGGGCTACCTAATGCCACAGTAAGGAGCTATGGAAAGCAGGAGTCTGTTGTGGTCCACTCAGGCAACTGCAGCTTTAATGACAGCAGCAATGGAGCTTCTTAATTTAGTACAAAGCCTAACTGTTGTGAATCCTGCCATAATAAAGTGCAAAAACACATACACACACAAAAGCCAGGCACGCCCTTAATGACTGAGCTTAGTGGATTGGCCAACTGCCTAACCCCATCTCAAAGGACAGGCTTCAGAAACAGGGCTAAGAATGTTAAAGTTCAAAGTCCTAGAATGTCCAGAATGGAGGAAAGGGAAACCATAAACCCCTGGTTCAAAGAATAAATACACCAAAATGTTCCTTATATTTAAATGTTTATCACAAAAAAATAAAAGAGAGATTACAAAAATAAAACATAAGAAGGGGTGGAGAACAAGCAAATCCAAAAATCAGCAAGCCATTATCAATACCTTATAACTAAAGCAAAAGTCCAAACCAAGAAATCTACACAAAAACAAGAATCATAAATCAAGCAATTCCAAAGCTCTACTGAAAACTTCAGTTCCTCCTTAAATATTTGCTGAGGCCAGTACCCCAGCTGCATAATTAGGTGACCATACCTACTTAGGTCCTACATATAAGACACAAATAGCTAGAAAGCAAAGCACACAAACAAAAGAACCACAGAACTTAATATTAAAAAATGCCATTTTCATTACCTCCTTTAAAGGTCTGTATGTATTAATCTTTTTTTCTTCTTCATTACACCTAGTTGTTTAATTGATTTGGTTTTACTATAACTAGCTATTAAAGGCTTCATGTATAACACATTTCTAGTTAAGCAGGTTGTGTTTTCCCATGATCTAATGCATCTTGTAGGTTACTTTAATGCATAGCCAGAAACACTTAATACCTTATGATTATTTCCTGATATGACCTTGGATCTTTGTCAGCTGAGGTGCAAGTGATCTCAGAACAATATCCATGTGTCCAGCAATTTAACACCTGCCTCACACACTAGGTCTTCACACAATCGTTCAGGGCAACAAATCTACTGAATGCTTCACTTGATGTTATCGGTATGATGGAGATCCTAAGATAATTCTTGCAGATGTAGTCTTCTCTCTGACAGAATGCTTAAGTGACACAAAATCTGTTTTGAATGTTCCAGATTGCCTCAGATAGGGAATGCTGTTTTTGTTTCAGCGTGGAACAAATAAAACATTTGTGGCAAAAACCAAGTTCTTACAGTGGAATCCATAACGGTTAAAACAACTTTTAAACTTGAAGGTACGGTAGGGAGATGAGAACATTGTACCTGGTTCAGTATGTCTGTTATGACTTTGGGTTGAGGAGATGAAGGAAACCAGGTGCTCCATTTTTCATTACAAGTGCTGATATTTCCAAACTCTGTCATTGATAAGAGTGGGGATAAAGACATCACCTGTCCTTAATCACTAGGCCATTGATTACCTAAGAAGTAATTTTTGTTGATTCAGCCCCATTTAAGTAAGGCCCATACCCATAAAAAGAATTTGTATCAATATTTAGAGAAGCTGTTATGTTTCAGCCAGGGGTTGTTTCCTGACCTATATTTATTTTTATTTTTATACTTATTTTTGTTGTTTTTGTATTAGTATTTTCATGTGATTTGTGTTATTATGTAATTTCTGTTATTATTGATATGTTCATTTATTATTTATATATTGCACATTTATGTTGTTTCCCTTTGTTCCTTGTCTTCTGTGTATGGAATCCCAACAGGCAGGTCGCCATTATGTCATTTTGGGGTGACCACCCTCAGGTTTTGTATTTCTGGCTGAGGAGCAGATCCCTCAGATGTTCATTGAGAGAGTCTGGAGTATCATCATCTTCGTGTACTGTTTTTGTATTTTTTTCTGGTTATTGATTTTCTTGATTTTGTCTTTATGGTTTCTGATTCTATATTACAAATTGATTTATATTAGCCTTGGCTTACTATTGTAGGCAATCCCATTTTGCCCATCTTTTTCTCTTTTTCCTGTTTGTTCTGGTTTTGTATATATACTGTATTTTGTAAAAGGAACAGACTCGACACACGTAGAAAAAGTTTTGGGGCAGCCACCCATATAATATTCCTAGCTGCAAAGGATTCTTTAAGTTTCAACAGAGTTGTAGGTAGTATGGAGTCCAAAACAGAACTGATGAAGGATGGAAAAGATGGTGGTTCTAAGTGGTCAGACAGGAAGTCATGTAGGGTGACCGGAAGTGATGTTTTCCTGGCATCAACCTGAGTGCCGGAACAGGAAGTGACATTCTTCTGGGCGCTGGAAGCAGAAGTGACGTTCTTCTGGGCGCCGGAACAGGAAGTGACATTCTTCTGGACACCAGAACCGGAAGTGATGTTCTTGGTTCAGATAGGTTTTCCCGCAGCTGGTCTGAAGAGATAACAGGAGAAGGTTTAGTGCACCCTGCCCTACCCTGGCCTGGCGTGTAATTACCTTTACTTGGTCCACACAACATCCCCCTACTCGCACGTGTGTGACATGGCCCCCCCTCAGCCCAGACCCGTCGGGTCGGGCATACCGGTCTGAGAAGTCGTGGCATCTAGAAAGGGCATCGGCGATATACGACCGAATACTTATATGGCTGTAGATCTAAAAACCACCTCGTGACACGTGGATTGGACTCCCTGTGTAAGGCCATCCACTGTAAGGGTGCATGTTCTGTCACAAGAGTGAATTCACGCCCCCAGAGGTAATATCTCAGCTGAGTAATCGCCCATTTAATAGCCAAAGCCTCCCGCTCCACTGCCGCATACCTAGTTTCCAGATCCAACAGTTTCCAGCTTAGGTACATAATGGGGTGTTCAACTCCATCAACACTTTGGCTCAGCACGGCTCTAAGACCTGTGTCCGAAGCATCCGTCTTTATACTGAAAGGTAAGAAAAAGTCTGGTGCCTTTAATATAGGAGCTGACGTAAGGGCCATTTTCAAGTCACTGAATGCAGCCTCTGATATATCATTCCATACCACTTTATTAGGTCAACCCTTCTTTGTGAGGTTTGTCAAGGGCAAACCAGGGTATAAACCGGCGTTAGTAGCCCGCTAAGCCGAGAAAGGCCTGAATCTGCCTCTTGTTTATTGGACGGGGCCAGTTCACAATGGCATCTATTTTGGAACACTGTGGTCTCACCATACCCCGGCTCACTAGAATAAATATTTGGCCTCAACCAACCCAAAGTAACACTGTTTTGGGTTGATACGAAGCCCAGCTTGTGCCAGTGTCCGCAATACAGCTCCAACCTGCTGTATGTGTTCCCCCCAGGTGTTGGAATAGATGACAATGTCATCCAAGTAGGCAGCACTATATGAATTATGAGGATGGAGCCCTTTATCCACCAGACGTTGGAAGATCGCAGGTGCCCCATGTAATCCAAATGGGAGGACACAATACTGCCAGTGACCTCTAGGGGTGCTGAACGCTGTCTTTTCCTTAGTGGAGTCTGTTAAGCGAACCCCTTAGTCATATCTAAAGTAGTCAAAAATTTGGCATGACCTAGCCGCTTGAGGAGGTTGTCCACTCATGGCATCGGATAGGCGTCAAATTGGGAGACTTGATTAAGCTGACGGAAGTCATTGCAAAATCTCCAACTTACTGACCATAATGATAGGACTGGACCAGGGACTATAACTTTCCTCAATCACACCTAGTTCCAGCATTCATCTGATCTCCAACTCCACTTCTGCCTTTTTTGCTTTGGGAATTCCGTACGGGCATTCTCGCACTATAACCCCAGGTTTTGTCACAATGTCATGCACAACCAGGGAGGTCCGACCTGGATTTTCACTAACTACCTCAGGGACAGACAGGATAACTGCCTCGAGCTCCTGACGTTGCTGGCGAGTCAAATTGACTCTGAAATTAAGGTGTAACTGATGAGCGAAGAGAGCCGAGCTGTCCGGAGGAGGGTTCGGAATCCCTGTCCTTCCATGGTTTCAGCAGATTGATGTGATAAATTCGCTCGCTGGGTCGAGGGTTCAGTTGTTTCACCAAATAGTTGACCAGCCCCTTCCTCTCCTTAAATTCATAAGGGCCTTGCCAATGAGCCAATAATTTGGAATGAGAGGTAGGAACTAAAACCATGACACGGTTTCCCAGACGGCACTCCCGCCGAGACGTACCATGGTTATAGCATCAGGCCTGAGCTGCTTGCGCCTTTTCCATGTGTGTTTTCTTTATGGGTCTAATTTTCTCAAATCTATTGTGTAACTGCGCAATGTACTCCATGTGATGAAATAATTTACAATTACTATTATGAAGGTTTGGGGATTTGTCCCTTATATTGTTGCACACAAAAATATGGTCAAGATGACTATCAAAGATATCAGACATTCGACAATGAGATGGTGTTTCTGTTGGCTTTTATATCTTGACAAAGATGGTTACCGGAAATGGTAGTAGCAGGAAGTGACGTCAGCCACAGGAACCGGAAGTGACATCATCATGGCGGGACCGAAAGTGATGTCATCAAAGGTAACCAGATGTGAGGTAGTGAATGGAAAAGTGTCTGATGTGGTTATGTGATAATTATTTCTCTTCTTTAGTTCTGTAGGATTAGAAAGAGAGGCATTAGCACCGTCATACAACCCCCCATTTTGTAACCATTCACTCACCTCAGGACCTGTTGATTGCCTCCTAAACGCACGTGTGTGACATCTAATATATTTGTTCTTTTAAAACGTCTAATATGCCCCGGGGTTGTCGTCCATATAGCAATTCAAAAGGTGAAAACCCCGTGGAGGCTTGTGGGACTTCCCAATATGCAAAAAGAATGAGCGGGAGGAGCTGATCCCAGTTCCTTCCATCCTCATTGACTACCTCTGTTTGAGAGTTTGATTAAACCTCTCTACAAGACCGTCGGTTTGAGGATGATATACTGAGGTCTTTAAATGCTTTATTTGAAGTAGCTTCGCAGTCTCCTGAACGTCTGTGAGGTCAAAGGAGTCCCTTGATCTGTCAGGATTTCTTTAGAGATTCCAACACGCGCAAATACCCCTACTAATTCCCGTGCGATAGCTTTTGAGGTAGCTGAGCGCAGTGGAACAGCTTCTGGAACCATTATATATTTATGATCTCTGGCTGAGGGCTCTAGGGTCCCCACCAGGTCGACCCCGATACATTCAAAAGGGATATCTATTAAGGGTAAGGGGACTAGAGGAGCACGGTCCCTCCTAGGAATTTGCCTCAATAGACAAGATGTGCAAAAGCGGCGAACCTCCTCGTTAATCCATCCATCCATCCTCTTCCGCTTATCCGAGGTCCTGGGTCTTCCCCGGGGCCTAATCCTGGTTGGACGTGCCCAGAACACCTCACCAGGGAGGCGTCCAGGAGGCATCCTGATCAGATGCCCGAGCCACCTCATCTGACTCCTCTCGATGCGGAGGAGCAGCGGCTCTACTCTGAGCCCCTCCCGGATGACTGAGCTTCTCACCCTATCTTTAAGGGAATGCCCAGACACCCTGTGGAGGAAACTCATTTCAGCCGCTTGTATTCGCGATCTTGTTCTTTCGGTCACTACCCATAGCTCATTACCATAGGTGAGGGTAGGAACGTAGATAGACTGGTAAGTTGAGAGCTTTGCCTTACGGCTCCGCTCCTTTTTCACCACGACAGACCGATGAAGAGCCTGCATCATTGCAGATGCCGCACTGATCCGTCTGTCGATCTCACGCTCCATTCTTCCCTCACTCATGAACAAGACCCCAAGATACTTAAACTCCTCCACTTGGGGCAGGATCTCTCCCCCAACCCTAAGAGGGCACTCCACCCTTTTCCGGCTGAGGACCATGGTCTCAGATTTGGTGGTGCTGATTCTCATCCCAGCCGCTTCACACTCAGCTGCGAACCGATCCAGAGAGATGATGCAAACAGGACATCATCATCTGCAAAAAGCAGTGACCCAATCCTGAGTCCACCAAACCAGACCCCTTCAACACCCTGGCTGCACCTAGAAATTCTGTCCATAAAAGTTATGAACAGAATCGGTGATAAAGGGCAGCCCTGGCGGAGTCCAACTCCCACTGGAAATGGGCTCGACTTACTGCCAGCAATGCGGACCAGGCTATGACACCGATTGTACAGGGACCAAACAGCCCTTATCAGGGGGTCAGGTACCCTATACTCCCGGAGCACCCCCCACAGGATTCCCCGAGGGACACGGTCAAACGCCTTTTCCAAGTCCACAAAACACATGTAGACTGGTTAGGCAAAATCCCATGCACCAACTAGGATTCTGCTAAGAGTGTAGAGCTGGTCCACTGTTCCGCGACCAGGACCAAAACCACACTGTTCCTCCTGAATCCGAGGTTCGACTATCCGAAGGACCCCCCTCTCCAGAACCCCCGAATAGACTTTTCCAGGGAGGCTGAGGAGTGTGATCCCTCTGTAGTTGGAACACACCCTCCGGTCCCCCTTTTTAAAGAGGGGGACCACCACCCCGGTCTGCCAATCCAGAGGCACTGTCCCCGATGTCCATGCGATGTTGCAGAGACGTGTCAACCAAGACAGTCCTACAACATCCAGAGCCTTAAGGAACTCCGGGCATATCTCATCCACCCCCGGGGCCCTGCCACCAAGGAGTTTTTTGACCACCTCGGTGACCTCAGTCCCAGAGATGGGAGAGCCCACCTCAGAGTCCCCAGGCTCTGCTTCCTCATTGGAAGGCATGTTAGTGGGATTGAGGAGGTCTTCGAAGTACTCCCCCCACCGACCCACAACGTCCCGAGTCGAGGTCAGCAGCGCACCATCCCCACCATATACATTGTTGATACTGCACTGCTTCAAAAAGGTCCTATAGGACTCCTTCTTCAGCTTGACGGCATCCATCACTGCCGGTGTCCACCAACAGGTTCGGGGATTGCCGCCACGACAGGCAGCAACCACCTTGCGGCCACAGCTCTGGTCAGCCGCCTCAACAATAGAGGCACGGAACATGGCCCATTCAGACTCAATGTCCCCCACCTCCCTCGGGATGTGGTTGAAGTTCTGCCAGAGGTGGGAGTTGAAGCTACTTCTGACAGGGGACTCTGTCAGCCATTCCCAGCAGACCCTCACAACACGTTTCGGCCTACAAGGTCTGACTGGCATCTTCCCCCACCATCGAAGCCAACTCACCACCAGGTGGTGATCAGTTGACAGCTCCGCCCCTCTCTTCACTCGAGTGTCCAAGACATATGGCCGCAAGTACGAAGACACGACCACAAAGTCGATCATCGACCTGAGGCCAAGGGTGTCCTGGTGCCAAGTGCACATATAAACACCCTTATGATTGAACATGGTGTTCGTTATGGACAATCCGTGATGAGCACAGAAGTCCAATAACAAAACACTGCTCGGGTTCAGATCGGGGGGGCCATTCCTCCCAATCACTCCCTTCCAGGCGTTAATCTTGGGCTAAAAAAATCGGAGCTTAATTTTCTCAAGTGTTTTTTCGGGGTTCAAATGGGCTCCCAGCAGATGGGTATGTGCTAGTTCACAGACCTGTTGCCGGTAAGTCCGTGGTAATAACAACAGCGACCTCATCTGTCCCTTATGCTCTGCCACTCGGTATAACAGATCATTATTGAGCACAAAGTGAGGACCCTGTGGCATCGGATGTGAGGTGCGCTGGCCATCTATCAGAACGACTGCATTCTTTGCAAATTTAAGGGAGTTGTCATTCCATTGCTCCCTTTTAAATGAAGCTGGCATCTGCCTGAATTGAAACTGCAGATGTGAGAGGGGATCGGATTTGACATCAAGGGGTGGGGTTTCATCCCGAGCCATCTGAGCGCTTCCTGATGACGTCTCGGGTTGTGATGTCCTGGGTGGTTCTTCGTCATCACTAGAGGCCGAAGTCCGCTCCTCAGCCAGCTGTATACACGGCGTGAAGGAAGTTGAGGGAGCTGAATCCGCGTCCGTGACTAGATCTAGTGATTGAGGAGAATAAGTGACTGTATTACTGCTATTTATGTCAGCCCAATCTCTTCCTAGTATCACGGGAAAGGGAGGATTATTTGTCACTGCCACCGTCAACCTTTTCACTACGCCGTCCTAACATATATAGCAGTTGGCAGATCGATAATGCCGGACGTACCCGTGAATACAGGTAATGCGGGTCTTATTCTTACACCATTGTCGCGGTAATATTAGATGGTAAGCAACAATAGAAATGTTACTGCCAGAATCAAATAAAGCGATTAGTTTAATTCCATTGACTAGCACTTCTCCCGTATGCGAACAGGCCAGTGGATTAGCAAGAGTGCACCATGCCTCCTGCCACATCACCCCGCAGACCCCTTTGTTGCTTCGCAGGGCCTGCCAGTGCGTCCCAGGGTCCACTCGAATATGCTTAACATTATAGCTGCGGGACTCTGTATTAGGGACGCAAGCATGCCCAGGTTCATATGAGTCCTGTTCTGACAATCCCAAGCCGGTTTCAGCCTTCAGGGGATCTATTGTCTCGACTAGCGAGACAATATTAGTATACTCCCAGGCCGGCTGGGCGATTTTCCCGGGTAGGCTTCGGAGCAATAAAGCGCAGGCCATCTGCTCCGCCATTTGGTGGCTGGATTGTTAATGGGGTTGTAGCCAACCAACCACCTTAGCCCATAAATCCACCACCTGTTTTTTGGTTGCCTTAGCAGGGTTAAATGTCCAGGCCATTATGTTTGTCACCTGCCAGCCTGGGTTTCTCCCATCTTTATTAAAGGGCTTGCCCTTCGTAGGATATGATGGGGCAGTCCCCACACCCGGGAGGCCATAATAAGCACTCAATGCGTTCCCTGACGTACTTGGCTCTAGTCTGTGGGCTACTTTTCCCCGGATCTTTAACAGGATGATGGGTCAAAGCATACTCAAGCTTTCCCCGATATGTCCCAACTGACGCCCACTCGGCAACTCAGGAGCGGTACTTACCCATCTGATATTTTGTTGGATTATGAGTATGTGTCAAGCCTAGGTTTAGGTTTACCCTCTGTTCTCTCCAGGAGGCCATTATCCTGCCGACTACGCCACTGTAAAAGGAACAGACTCGACACATGTAGAAAAAGGTTTGGGGCAGCCCCCCGTATAATATTCCTAGCTGCAAAGGATTCTTTAAGTTTCAACAGAGTTGTTGATAGTACGGAGTCCATAACAGAACTGATGAAGGATGGAAAGGATGGTAGTTTTAAGTGGTCAGACAGGAAGTAATGTAGGGTCACCGGAAGTGATGTTGGGTGACCGGAAGTGATGTTTTCCTGGCATCAGCCTGGGCGCCAGAACCGGAAGTGACATTCTTCTGGGCGCCGGAACAGTAAGCGACATTCTTCTGGGTGCCGGAACCGGAAGTGACTTTCTTGGTTTAGATACATTTTCCCGTGGCTGGTCTGAAGAACAGGAGAAAGTTTAGTGCAGCCTGCCTTCCCCTGGCCTGGCGTGGAATTACCTTTACTTGGTCCACACAACATCCCCCTACTCGCATGTGTGAGCCTAATAATTTTGTTCCAAAACTCTGGTCATAAACCGAGTTCGAAGTGAACCGAAGCAATTTCCCCCATAGGATTGTATGTAAATACAATTAATCCATTCCACACTGTAGGAACTCTATCTAAATATATATGTATTTATGGAAATATGTAAATATATGTAAAGATTAAGCACAAATATAGTTAATTAAACCATAGAAGGCACAGTGTAATAGTAAACAAATGTAAAAACATTGAATAACACTTACACAAAACACCCAGCCTCCCTGCTCAGCTACACGAGCAGGCTCGCTCTCTCTCACTTTCTCTCTCTCTCTCTCTCTCAGCAGCACGCACTCGCTCGCTCACTCTCTCTCTCAGAACAGAGAGGAACATTTGAACAAATCCGAACTTTAATTTAAAAACCAACCACAAACAACCAAAAAAGTAACATTGTAGGAGATCACGCTATTAGCCTTACAGCCCGATTGCTGTAAACACTTTTTTTAAAGTGAGTTTTAAGCACAGCGGAAAAAAACGAACATTAGAACAAATCCGAAATGAATTTAAAAACCAACTACAAGCAACCAAAAAAGTAACATTGCAGGAGATCACGCTCTTAGCCTTACAGCCCGATCGCTGTACTGTACAGTAAACAATTTTTTTTAAAATGAGTTTTAAGCACAGGGAAAAAAGGAACATTTGAAAAATCTGTAATTTAATAAACCACCAAGAAAAGTAACATTGCAACAAATCACGCTATGAACCACTCCATGTAAACACTTTTTTTAATGAGTTTTAAGCACAGGGAAAAAAACGAACATTTGAAAAAAGAGAAAAGTAACATTGCAACAATTCACGCTACGAACTGAAAAACTTTTGAAAAATCCGTAATACAAAAACTATAAACCACCAAGAAAACTAACCTTGCATGAGTCGAGTTCTGGCATGAAGTGAGGAGGAACTGGGTGGAGAGGAGGTTACAGTTTTGAGGGAGAGTCTGGCTCCGCAATGGAGGGATGTTTTCCTTCAGGTGTTTTCTCTTGTGATTTCTTGGGTTTCTGGTGTTTTTAGCTGTTTAGCTGGTGGGAGCGAAAGCCTCATGCAGCCATTCCAAAAACAAAGTTCTTGTGACCCAACCCTTCATGTTTGTCCTCCACATTACTGGCAGTCTGACTTTGTTTATATTGTGCTGCTTGAAAGCACGAGGGTTCTCAAATTGGTAAATGAGTAAACTGGTAAACAGTTTTTCCACCTCTTCCAGCACTTGAAGCCTCTGCCTGGTTAACGCTGTAACTCCTTTTGCAATATCAGCTACTTTAATAGATTCTTTCTGCTTTAGAATATTCGAAATCATAGATTTTGACATCTTGTACTCGGTGACAAGATCAGTAACACGAACGCCACGCTCAAACTTTTCAATAATTTCTTTCTTTACTTCGATTTCAATTTTCTTCAAAACTTTCTTCTCAGCACTCTTCACTTGCTTAGAAGCCATAGTTAACTGGAAAAGCACATGAAATACTGTAGAGCACAAAGAGATCACAGGTAAAGCACGCACGTCTGACTGAGATCAATGAACAGGGAGCAGCTCAACACGTGCTTAAATACAGTACAGAAATCGGTGCGTATGAACCAGCAGGCCAGGCAGGCATGCACGTGCAGGCTCGCTCTCTGTCTTTCTCTCTCAGCAGCACGCACCCTCCCCCTCTCTCTCAGCAGCAGGCAGGCACACACGTGCAGGCAGGCAGGCATGTCTGACCGAGAACAATGCAACACGTGCGGAAATCATTGGCGCACACCAACGAAAGGGAAACTGGTTTGTTTGTATACTGAGAGTGTGGTCATGAACTGAGGCAAAAGTTTGGCAAACTTTTTGGTCGTGAGCTGAGTTGTACGTGTACCGAGACGTTCGTGAACCGAGGTTCCACTATACATATATATATATATATATATATATATTTATATATATATATATATATATATATATGTATGTGTGTGTGTGTGTACAGTATATTATCCATCTGGGATGCCCACAAAATGAAAGGATGGGGGAGATGGCTTATACAGGGCTTTAGCTCCTTCAGAATGCTAGATGGCAGCGAGCCCAGGCTCAGATTGACATGGTACAATGCTACTTGGAATGGACGCATCCCTGGATTGATGGATTTAATCATTTAGCATCCTTTTCAGAGATATTGTGGAAAGTTGTTTGTGGGATTTAATGGGTGTTTCAGGTAATTCACAATACAGCAAAGCCGAACCTGTTCTCACTGTGATGATATCTCACACTACCACCTGGTGGAATTTTCCAGATTTATGTAAAGTAAGCATGCAAGTATAAATACTACAATGTTTGCATAGCAGTAGCATCCACAGGTGCATGTGTCAAATCGCGTGAAGTATAAACTCAACCTAAGGATGTCTTGGGGAAAAGTGAAAATTTTCACCCAAAACAACCAAAGGCAGGGGTCTTACTGCAGGCTCTTTGTCCCGAATGGAGCAAAAAGGACAAATGTTAATGGTGACAATACAGGTAACCTCTCCATAAGAATGTCACAATTGACAGCTACTGGTGTTCCAAGGTGTGACATCCTGTTCCAGAGAAGCATATCCAGCTCCTTTCAATATACAATATGTGAGACTAAGGAGTTCATATTTCTTTTATTTATTTTATTCTCTTCACTTTGTAACATGAATAAGCTTTGCATCTGTTTAGACTTTGTTCATAATGGTGAGATTATTTTGGTTTATTCATTTTGGGATAGTGCCAACAGCATAATAATTTTTTAACACTTCATTTTTTAAAGATTTACATTGGCATCGGTCATAATTTTGCATCTATTTCTGAACTTTTTGTCTAGGTTTCATCTTGTGTGCTATGTATGTATCTTGCATATACAGTAATAATTGTTTAGTTGTAAAACAAGTGTGATTTTGTTGTATATTTTTGGTTTAGCATTTGTTTAGTTATTTACTGTGTTTTCTGTGTTCCTTGAATTACTTTTGTGTTTATATTCCCATTTTTTTAATATAGTCACCTTTTACTTAAGATTCTTCTGACTGTCTTTGATGGGGGAAATTAGTGGGGCATGTCATATGAAGCAGAGTAGGCTGTTGGCCCATCTCAAACCTTTTCCAGACCTGAGTGTAACAGCCAGTTGAGATAATTCAAGCTGGTTGTTACAAAGTCTCTGGTGCTTTGAGTCAGGAGCACTGATCAAACAAAAGATGTATAATTGTTTAGTATAAATTATTCATTTTAAAATAATATAGCTGATTAATTGGTAAGTTTCCATTTAGAATAAAATCACGTGTTGGCAAAATGCAATGTTAAGCTTGAGTGAGTGCCAAGATTATATTTCAGCACCAGAGACAGTGCCCAGAAGAATGAAAGCCTGAAATTCTGTAAATAGAATGTGGCTCCATGGCAGTGGAAGTTACTGCACACAGTTCAGATGACTACTTATACCTAATTTTCTTAATTTCTTAAGGCAGTGGTGCAGTCAATTTATGCAAAAATCATTCACTGATGTGGCTCAGAAGCTGAAATCCAAAAAAAACAACTTGTCACTCTTATTAAGCTAGTAGATGGTTATAGTGAAATTTGTATTATTAAAGTAAAAAACCTTGAAGTGAAACAGAGCCTTATAAATTACAAGATATTGTAATTTGTCACTTATTATGGGCCTATAAGAACCAGTCTCATATTTAACGATGACAATTATTTTCTGTAATTGTGCTATGACAAATCTATAGACACTTGTCAATAATGGCAGAAAATGTATTCCTTAATGCTACAAAACCTTCAACTTTATATAATAATTTACAATTACAATTTTATATGAAAGATTATATAACTTACTGTAGAAATGTTTAATTACATACCAAATAACTTTTTTACATTTTATTCAGTAACATTTACTTTACTATATACTACATATAATATACTACCTCTAAACATCCAGAATAATACAAAAACACAGGATATATAGGGAAGTTGATCATCTATTAAAAAGAATGAAGCACACAGAGTTGGATACAATAGGAAGTAACAAAAGCATTAAAAACTAATTTAAACAAGCCGTTTACACAATTTTTGGGGAGGTTCTCCAGAATCTACCCCTGTGAATTGAACGTCATTGTTGGAGAGGTAAGAGGGGACAGGGTTTCGTCACAGGTTAGCTGCAGCCTCCCTGCAATGCTGCCAAAGCCCACAGGTTAGGAAATGCTGATATAGGCTAATAAAAACATAACCTTATTAACAATTACAAAATAAATTAAAAATCCAACAAAGCCTAATGAAAAATAAAATATCAATTTAAAGAACTTATCAAAAACAATTAGAAAAACTTCAAGAAATCTTTTATAAAAAGCAATATAAACAATTTAAAGTAAAGAAAACTAACCAAAGGGATAGAACCTGTTGTGGAGGCATTGGATTCAATTCCTTGTTGTCCTCCTTTTGTTAAATCATAATCTTTCTTGTTATATTCATATTATTGATATTTGCCTTGCTTGAAATCATTGAACTGGAATTTTGTGATAGAAATTTTTGGAAGCTTGCTCTTTGAAGTTACTGTTCAGTTTGAGAGTTTGGTACATTTTGATGTCTCCTATATTTTGATGTTTTAGTCTTGTTTAGTCAGGGTTTCGGTGGTTACATTGCCAATAAGGCACAAGCAGAACACATTTTCAAGAGGAGGAAAAATGTGTAAATGAGTTACCTTGTTCAGAGCCATGGCACAGCACAGATCTTGGCCTACTTTGAGAACATGCAAAGGCTTATTGCTCACACTTGGCCCTACAGCATAAGCCATGAATCCTTGCCTGTTTTAGTCACTCTATCTGAGTCAGCTGCATCTTCAGAAGGGGTTTTTTATGAGTTGCTTATTTGACCCCGGGGTGTGCTATAGTGTCTTTTGTCATGCGCCCAAGAGGGAGCCCTATCATCACACTGCCAAAGTGTGCCAAGATGTCCTCGTTACTAGAGCAGAGTATGGTTGGATACTCTTTGTTTCCAACAGATTTAAAGTGTCTAGTGGCACTTCTGTCTATACCACTCACTTTTTAGTTATACTATACAGGCCAATCATCCTCACTGGTGGGTGGTTGTCTCCTTGCTGCTTTTCATCATGACCTGGAAATAGTCTTTCTGCTTTCTTATCCCTGCTGGGCCTAGGTGTTCTTGGTTCGTCATCCCAGCCACACCAATGTGTCTTCCTTGTCTCATCATCCTTGCTTGGCCAATGTCTTCATTTAGTATTATCTCAGCCCAGAGAACACATTTTCTTGTATATATTTTGTAACTGTTTTTGTGTATGTTTAGGGGGTCTAAATGCCACCCATTAGAGAGGGGTAGCTATGTTATTTTATAGCTAGGGTTTGTTCCCTGGCATATGCTAATTTGCAGCTTAACTGTTATGTATGGTCAGCTTCTTCCCGGTAGGAAAATTTTGAGTATTTTGAATAAAAAGTATTTTTTGAAATTTTATTGTCAACCTCCCATTTTGGGCCAAAGCCTGCCTGTTGTGTTTGGAGTAAGTCTACCTAGGATGAGGACTGTCTCTAGGCAGACCAGTCTGATTTGTGTGTCATTTTTTGGAAGCATTTCACCCTATTCACCACTTTGTGTTGCTGCATGGCAACAACAATAAGGACAAGTAAAGGTTCATAAATGTGAAGTTAAAAGATAAATGCTACAGATTCAAATATTTCAAGACACAAGTCAGACATGCAGATATCTCATGATATTTTGAAGGACTGTGTGAGTAAATTTCAGGATGCTGTAAAAACAACAATAGAAAAACATTCTCCTAATATTATTTCATGGGCCCTAGATTTTGTTTAGCATTGTTAATAGAACTAGCCAACCCACAGCGTACCATACGCCGCATAATCAGGCCGGTTTTTTAATGATTTTTAAGCACAGGGAGAAAATTAACATTTGAAAAATTGGTAATGTAATAAATCAGCAAGAAAAGCAACATTGTAACAATGCATGGAACGAACCAACACACAATCGTCCGTGACTGAAAACTGGTGGACCGCCATCGCGCCTTCTCCTGCCAGACGGAGGGATGAGGGTGCATGGCGCTCAGTGTGGAACGGGAGGAGAGGAGAAGGACGTCCATTCAGCTTTCTCCGTCATGCTAGTCTGCTGATTTCTCTTTCAGTATGCACTGCCCGCTCATGTGCCCACCTCCAACTCGTCACTTGAGTCGTTGTCGTCTTTGCACAGTCCAGATGCACCTGTGACTCACGTAAACTTTTCATTGCTCTTTGTGGTTTTGGCTGCTTTTCTACAGTATATATAATTCACCAAGACACCCGTCCACGGTAGTAGCGAGGTGGGAGGGGGGTGTGCACAAAGGGCAGGGATGCAACCAGTGGGAGCGTATGAGTCGCACTTCAACGGCTTACCCACGCCTCTCTGCGCTGGGTAGACACACGCTCAATCTCATGCATAATTATTTATTGAATGCTAAACACTTCTGGAAAGACACGGTTGTCTAAAACGGGTTGGTGTGAGAATACAACAGTAAGTGTATGAAAAGATGGAACTCTAGAGAGAGCAAAATACAACACAATAGTGAACCCATGACATAACAAATGCCGCATAATTATTTATTGATGGTTGAACACTTCTGGAAAGACACAGTTGTCTAAAAAGGGAGGGTTTGAGGATACAACAGAAAGTGAATGAAAAGATGAAACTCTGGAGAGAGCAATTGTCCATGAGTGAAGAAGACGCATGTTTGTCGCAGATGCGAATTGCTGTATGTAACGTGTAAAACAGTTTGCTATGGTGCATGTGATCGAGCGTCGTAACCGAAAGCTCGGTTTTTAAAGACTGCTTACTTCATTGTGTTTTAACCTCAGTTGTAAAGGATTGTTTTAAGGATCCCATGGGATACCCCTTGCAAACCGTTCTACACGCTGCATATGGCGACTCACCTCCACGAGAAACATGCCTCTATGAACAGTCACGGTGGCTAGGAGGTACATGAGGCCTCGACGACAGATGAATATAAATGACGCCATTCTTTCTGAGGTATCGCGTCCGAGTTGGTGGGCATGGCTCTGGGAGTTGTCGTCGTATCCAATGGTCTTGGAGTTGGTGGGCGTGGCTCCTCCCTGCGTGCGCCATAGGTGTCTTATTTGTCGGCGGCTTAGTGAATCCACGCCCCTTCCGGCGGGCTTTCCATGGGTGTCTTGCCTTAGTGAATTTTATATATATAGATACTTAGTCCACCTGTGAATGTTTGTAGCACTGGATCACTCTTGATATCCATCAATTTTTTTAATTTCTTTGTTAATAAAATTGATTATTAGATCACAGATTGGATTTTCAACCTGTAGACCAGCTGAATTGATTAGGCACTCGTCTGTTTTTAGCCAGTTTCAGCCAGTGACTTTCTTAGCCAAAATTTTGGAGAAAGTTGTTTTGTCTCAGTTTAATTACTTTCTGGATCAGGCTGGTTCTTTATAATTTTAAGTCTGGTTTCAGATCATTTTACAGCACTGAATCAGCTCTTCTGAGAGTGACAAATGATTAGCTGTCTCCAGTTGATTCAGGAAAATGTGGTATTCTGATTCTTTTGAATCTTAGTTCTGCTTTTGATGCAGTTGAGCATGATATCCTCATTGATTTGCTTGAACAAGAAGTGGGAATTTAGAATATGGCCCTTAGGTGGTTTTCAGCTTATCTGAAGAGTAGGATATTTGTTGTTAAGCTTGGCTACTCATTGTCCTCTGTAGCTCCTGTTACATGTTGGGTTCCACAAAGATCCATTTTGGGACCTGTTCTTTTTTCTTTGTACATGTTGCCACTTTGTAGGAACCTATGAATCTATAACATTGATTATCATTGCTATGCTGAAGGCAACCAAATCTATCTTCTTTTAAAACTGGTGACAAAGTGTAAGTAACTTCCTTTTTTCTATGCCTTGAGTGTATTAAATGCTGGATGGCATCAGATATTCTGAAACTAAACAAATCCAAGGCAGATGTTTTTCTTTTCATTCCTTTGTGACATGTGAGTCACTGTCATGCACCCAAGAGAAGACACTGAGTCCAAAGACTCCTAAAAAACCAACATTATTTCAATTAAAATAGGAACAGTCAGGGTATTTATTCAAATGGGAGCTACCACTTCAATGCACACATTTAAACTAACATGGTCTGGCGATAGGATAAGCGACTGCAGTCAGCAAACCTGCCATATCCACAACAGAAGCTGCATAATGTGACATTGACATTAGTGATATGGACCCCTAGCTTACAGCTGCACCAGAGCAATCTCATTAACGCAGCTAGACACATTTCATTTAGGTCTCCTGAACTTTACAAATGCCTTGTTTACTTTGTTGATGTTGAGGGACAAATTGTCGTCATTGCACAATTCAGGGTGAAGGTTAAGGTATTTTTTCATCATATGTTAACACACGCTTTATAAAGTGGTGCAGGATGTGCAATATTATAACTGAAGTGCAAGTTTACAGCGAGGTGATTGTACTAATAAGTACAAACAGTTCTACAAGGACCACTTGATGGACTGATTGAATGCGTTTACTGTTGTTGGGATGAAACTGTTTCTGAACCGCGAGGTTCGTACAGGAAAGACTCTGAAGCGTTTGTCATATGAGAGCAGTTCAAATAGGCAGCATGGCTGAGGCAGCGTGTGCTTGATGCTGTATACCGATAATTCTGTTTCCGATCAGCTGCTGTAGACCTATGATTCCACACTCAGATACAGTGATATAAATACTCCGAGTGGTGCAGTGAGAGTAATATGGAAAAAGATGATCTGCTCTGGCAACGGGAGCAGCTGAAAGAAGAAGAAGGTGCAGTGAGAGTAACAACACTAAAGCAACTATGGTATTTAGAATAGTTTGACCATTATGTGGACCATTATATTGTTAAAGGTTAATTACAATCAAATGCATTAAACTAATAAACAATATGTGATTAATTTCAGTGTATTTATAAATCTGCGTCAGGGATGTGGATCTAAAAAAGAAAGGGAAACCACACTGGAACAGTAGCACTGCTTTGACGCTGGGTGCCGCTAGTTTGCAAAATTGACAGGAGAACTTGCGTACGGCAGGGATTTAGCTAGGGTAAAAATGTGCGTGGCTTTACGCCAAGTTTAGGTTTTATACATCGCGATTTAAGCATGGAAACAGGCTTATACAACATTTTTGTGCGTACGCACCATTTATACATGAGGCACCTGGTCTTGATAGGAATCATTTTTTACAGTGCATTTTTAAGCAAATTAATCACTAAGTTTCCTGATGACACAGTAGTTGTTGGTCTGGTTACAATAAAAGAAAATATTGCACAAAATACCTTAACCTTCACCCTGAATTGTGCAATGACAACATTTTATCCCTCAACATCAGCAAAGTAAACAAGGCATTTGTAAAGCTCAGGTGACCTAAATAAAATTAAGTGTCTAGCTGCGTTAATGAGATTGCTCTGGTGCAGCTGTAAGTTAGGGGTCCATATCACTAATGTCAGTGTCACATTATGCAGCTTCTGTTGTGGATATGGCAGATTTGCTGACTGCAGTCACTTATCTTATCGCCAGACCATGTCAGTTTAAATCAATGAAACTCACTGTCCATGTCATGTTTATTGACCGAGTGCCAGCTTTCTAGGACACTCATGTTCACCCTATTTTCTGATAAGAAACAGTGTACTTCTTGAAGGAGCTGGCAGTGTACAAAGGCTTAAAGGCTATAGTAAGTTCAGCAACAATTTTGGCCCTTTTTTTTATTCTATCACTCTATGTAGAACATGAGACAGACTGACAAGCTTCTCTAAGGTAGGTTAGTGAGGTCATTATTCCTCATAGCTGCATTATATACATTGTACTTCTGGGTGAGTATTGGTATGAGTATATTGGTTGTCAGCTCTCATGCACAGAGTCTGTTTGATTTTATCAGAGACCACTTAGAATGAGTTGCTGGGTATGTCACATGTGAGCACATCACCAATTGCCCCCGACTCACTAAGATTATGTAATAGAAAGCTATGACTGAATATCACTGGAAGAGTAATGTAATGTGATAGGGCTTTAAGGGACTTTGATTTTCCCTAAACACCACCTATCCAGTTAAAAAGTCTTAACAATACCTTTACTTTTTTAAGAAGGCTAATGAAATCAATTTATCTTTCTTTATTCAGAGTAACTTCAGAAAATTTACTCTGGATGGTGTAGCATCTTGCTGTATCATAGTCTAGTATGGTAACTGCGCTGCATCATCCTGCGAAGCTCTGTAGTCGATGAGGCTACATTTTAATCTATACAGGTCATTTGTAATAAGAGATACTTAAACATTGGGTTATTGGTGCTAAGGTAACGTGTGTCATTTTCATATATTGATTATTCTTACACTGCTTGTCTGGATTACAGTCACCAAGTACAGCACTGAGACAGTCAATCAATAGCCCAGCATCCCACACCACTGGGTAAATTAAACACAAACTTTTTGTTCTATTACTCAGCAGATGGCACTGGTCTCTTTCAATGGTTCATGTATCATCAATGAAATAGTAAGCTCATTTATTTTATCTTCAATTACAATAACTGCTTCCAAATATTTTGTAATATCCATATAATTTTTCTGAATATCATTTTACTTGGAAAGCTTCAAAGGTCTTCACCAGAGCTGGCATGTCTCCCACAGTTTTTACATACCATTTACACTTAAACAGTCAACCTTGGCAATGCTTGGTTTTAAGTATGCTTCAAGTGTCTAAACTTTGTTTGTCTTTCATCCACCCAGCTGTATGCCATTCAGTAGTTTCAAATTCCTCAAATTCCCTAGTCCAGTCCAATCACAAAAAGAAAAGTATCTCTCCAGAATTAAAAGGTCAATGGCTTCCATCATTAGTATTAAAGTTCCAAGAACAATGAAAAGAAAGAAATTCCAGAGCCATATGTGTTTAATCTGAAAGTTATACTATCAGCAAAAATGAAATGGGAGAAATCCAAAAATTGTTAAGGGTCTTTCAGCTCTCTCTCTTAAGTGGAAGGCTATACAAATTAAATTCTGTAACACATGCCATACACTTATTATTATTTTTTTAATATTAAATGTTGATACTCCTTATTGGTGGCGCAGTGGGTAGCATTGCTGCCTCACAGTTAGGAGACCTGGGTTTGCTTACCGGGTCTTCCCTGCGTGGAGTTTGAATGTTCTCCCCGTGTCTGCGTGGGTTTCCTCCTGGGTACTCCGGTTTCCTCTCACAGTCCAAAGACATGCAGGTTAGGTGCATTGGCGATTCTGAATTGTCCCTAGTGTGTGCTTGGTGTGTGCGTGTGTGTGTGTGCGCCCTGCGGTGGGCTGACGCCCTGCCCGGGGTTTGTTTCCTGCCTTGTGCCCTGTGTTGGCTGGGATTGGCTCCAGCACCCTGTAGTTAGGATATAGCAGGTTGGATAATGGATGGATGGATGGATACTCCTTATTTTTTATTTTCTTACTAAACGTTCAGTAAAGGCACATGGGTATTTAATCTATTTTCCATCAATACGCCATTAGCAGGAGCTAGCATTTATTCCAGCAACAACAGGTTCAAGACAGCACATGCTGGGCCAGATTGTCAATCACTTTATCAGGTTGTCTTTCTCTGTATATGGTTTAAGTGGCAGTGTACATTGCTAGATATATTTTAGAAGAGTAGAATTACCCAAGCTGCAAGTGGGTACCAGTGAAATTTGGCTTTAGTGCCCCACCTTTCTGAAGACACTCTTGGGAAATGTAGTTTTTGCAGGTGTCTCTTTGGGATGAGGCATGAACCATAAGTACTTCATTGAAGGCAGGAATAGCACTAGGAGTACGGATACGAGGGTCACTATCTTCTCATGCTCATTAGCCCAGAGCTGTGAGCAGAGGCAAGGGTATGTCTAGGGAGGAGGAAGAAGAGGCAAGGTTATTAAAGAAGAGATAGACTGGGAGGTAACATTGACTGCTAATGCCCCACAGTTTGTTAGTTTGCCCGCAAGTGTTACTAAACAAGTATTTAGTAAGGTGTATTTCCAATTACTCCATTTCATCCTCCCTTGTATTCTTGTTTTGTGTAATAAATTACCCTCTGTGTCCTCTTGCTGACTGTACTGGTGTCATTTTGATTAAGTTTTCTGTTTCAAAGTATGCCATTTTGTCACAAGAGTAACCACAGTCTGTTAACACACAAAACAAAAAATATTAAGTTCCACAGAAAAGAACACTGAATCAGCTTTTGAAACTGCAATTTACTACACCAAACCTAACAGTATTTTTTTTTCTAATTTATTTTCTAAACTTGTAAATTCCAATTCAGTGCCACCGAAGGCTTGAGAATATTCTGGCAGTATCAGCTGCCAAACAGGGGCCCAACCTGCATGGAACACCTACCATGTGCCATTCAACCTAAAATGTATCTTCTTAGGATGTAGGGAGGTGACACATGCACTGAAACATAAATCTGCACACAGGGAAACTTTATAAACTCTACACCAGGCCAGTATTTGAACCCAAGATACTGGAACTAAGACGCAGCAGCAATGTTAACTGCAGTTCTACCCCAAAATTACACAAGATGACCAACAAGGCTGTGCGGACTGAAGTCAGACTTTGTGTTTGATTATTATGAATGTAAAATGTATTATTAATTAAGTCTAAAATTCTTGTAAAATAAACAATACCCATGATGATAAGGAAGGAGACTAAAAGGAATGAACAATGTTATCTTTACCAACTGTTCACATCAAACAGCTGCCCAAAGACAATGCTTACATAGGAGTCGCCGGAGACCCCAGCAAACAATCGACTCCACCTGGCACACACTTCCTTATCATCACAGGTTATCAGAAGGTACAGTGCACATCCTGTCCCGAGCAGGCATCAAAGTACAAGCCTACAAACACGCTGCACACAGTTCTTTTTAATGCTAAAAGTAAGAAATCAGCAGCAGAGACACGGAATACGGTTTTTAGCATACCACATAATGCATGTCCAGCAGTATACGTGAGACAAACATCAAAAACACTTGCCATATGTATATTGGAACATCACAATGCAGTCAGAAGAAAAGACCGAACACACATTTAAATGGGACTCAGTGCAAGTAAAATTCAAGGCTAATACTAAAAGTCCAAGAGAAATGCCTGAAAAGTGGCTATACAATGAAAACTCCATTAACAGACATGAACCCGGCATATGCAAGCTTGAAAAGAAGAACATGCAAATAATAAATAAGACTTTATGACCAAAACCCTCCGAACCCCACTTCATCAATCCCCATATATCCACCTATCCTTATTTGCTATATATTGCCTTGGGTTCTTGTATGTCTAATCATTTTCCTCTTGAATCAAAAGCTTAGGAATAAACAACTATTGTAAAATATGTGATTCATTTGCCACCACACAAACAAAAAGAAAAAACAGCAGAGAAAAGTAGGCATTAGTGCAAATTGCTGAGCCTTGAAGAAAAGTTTATCAGGGATACACTAAAATGTAGCTATGAGAAAAGCAGGTTAAAATATTGGGATTTTAGGTTTTTTTTTAAAATGCTCCACCGTATTAGTCTGGTGAATTTATATCGGTAAACTATTCCAGATTTTAGGTACATAACAGCAGAAAGCTGCCTCACCGCTTCTTTTAAGTTTAGCTCTTGGAATTAGAAGCAGACACTCATTTGAAGATCTAAGGTTACAATTTGGAGTATACGGTGACAGGCATTCCAAAATATAGGATATAGTGAGATTATGTAAGGCTTTGTAAACCATCAGCAATATTTGAAAGTTAATTCTGAATGGCACAGGTAATCAATGTAATGACATCAAAACTGAAGAGATGTGCTCAGATTTTCTTATCCTAGTTAAGATTGTGGCAACTGCATTCTGCACTAGTTGCAACCGATTGCTGTCTTTCTTGGGTAGTCCTGAGAGGAGTGCGTTACAGTAATCTAGTTGAGTAAAAACAAAAGCGTGAAGTAATTTTTAAGCATCTTGCAAAGTTATAAGGGAACTAGCTTTTGCTATATTCCTTAAGTGAAAAAAGCTGTCATGGTAATCTAATTAATATACAATTTAAAATTTAGGTCAGAGCCAATAATTACCTCTAAATTCTTTACCTCTGTCTTGACTTTTAACCCTGAGGGATCAAGTTTATTTCTAACACCCTCATTATATCCATTTTTGCCAACAACTAAGATTTCTGTTTTCTCTTTTTTTAGTTTGAGAAAAGTACTACTCATCCAATCAGAAACTCATGAAAGACATTGGGTCAGTAAACCAAGAGTGAAGAGGTCATCAGGCACTATTGATAAATACAGTTGTTTGTCATCAGCAGAGCTGTGGTACCTCACATTATGCCCAGAGATAATCTGACCTAATGGAAGCATGTACAGTAGATTGAAAAGAACACTGGACCCAGGGTAGAGCCTTATGGAATACCGTACAGAATATCATGTGTCTCTGAAGTATAATTACTATAACTAACAAAGAATTTTCTAATTGTTAAGTAATACTCAATTCAATTTAAGACACTGCCAGAGAGGCCCACCCATTGACTAAGGCGATTTCTAAGAATATTATGATCAATGGTGTCAAATGCAGCACTCAGATCTAAGAGGATGAGAGCAGATAAACGGCATCTGTCTGCATTTACCCGCAAGTCACTTACTACTTTAACGAGTGCAGTTTCTAAAACCTGACAGAAATTTGTCAAGAATAATATGTTTATTCAAGTGATCATTTAGCTGTGTAATGACTGCCTTTTCTAGAATTTTACTTAAGAAAGGCAGGTTAGTAATGGGTCTAAAATTTTCAAAAACAGAAGAGTCAAGATTATTTTTCTTGAGCAGGGGTTTAACAACAGCAGTCTTAAGACAGTTTGGGAAGACCCCTGTAATCTAATGATAAATTTACTATATCAAGCACATTATCAATACTTATTTGAAAAGGCTTGTAGGGAGTGGAGATACAACCTAGAGTGGCCCATCCTGCTCCCAAGTATTTGAGCTCTGGGGCAGAGTCAGGAGTTGGCTATAGCCAGAGACTCATAGACCAAAAAGGACCAATAACCTGTGACATCCTGGTAAACGCCTTCCCCAATTACCTAACCCAGCCAGTACAGCAGCTAGAATATAAATCCACCAACGAGCTCATTGCAGCTCTCGAGGCATCCACATAAGCTAAGCACTCGGAATGGCCTGTTGATCGGCACAGGTCCCAGATGGGGAAGTGTTGCCATCTCTAAGCCTATCTGTTAGGAGGCAGAGTCATCGGAAGAACCAAAGGAGGAGCACACATCCCTTCCCCTCTGTTGCAATTGTGGGGAGGTGAACCACAACAACAAGACTTGTCCTCGCTCCAGTAAGCTAACTGACTGTAGTTGAGCGCGAGGTGAGAGGCATTGTGCACATGTGGAAGCTGTTAGGACTGAGAGGGATTCTTACTATTATTTTACTTAACTTTTCTTAGAGCATCAACTTTTTGTTCTCAGTGCCCAAGGACTTTGCAGCAAAGCACACTCAAACCAAGAAACTGCCAATACGATGTTTCACAGATAGGATAAGGGTCTTATGCTGGAAGCAGTGGCAGTTAGTTAAAAAGAAATTGTGCAGGCATGCAGTTTTTGGGGGAACAAACTGAAGCAGCACTCATCTATTATATATTGCATTTCACATCTATCTATCTATCTATCTATCTATCTATCTATCTATCTATCTATCTATCTATCTATCTATCTATCTATCTATTATACAGTGCCTTTCACATCTATTTATTATATAGTACCTTTCATATCTGTCTATCTATCTGGTCATTCCAAATGCTCTCATGGTTCTCATTATAGTGTCAATGCACATCTTGGCCCGTAAAGTATTGGACCCATAGGACAAATCAAGGCTAAAATGTATTATACCCTTTCCCCCATGTACCAGATGCCAGATTTCCCATTTCTACTGTGCCCCAAAACTTTAGTTAATATTAGGTATTTAGTTGAAAAACAAACCAAAACTGGTTATAAACAACAAAACAAGGAAAATGCTTATTGTTCTAAAAGCTTGATAAAGACTACTATCTCTCATACAGAATTGTGTAGATAAAAAATCAAAGAACATATAAAAATGATTGACTGTCAAATTATTGTGGAATTAGCTGCTTGCACGTGTTGCAACAAATGCTCCAAAAATAAAACAGTCTTGAGCCATCATTAAGAATGAAGTTTGAATATAGACATCCTTTATTTACACCGACAGGTGGAGCCCCCACATGCCTTATTCAATGCATCATGGTAGACTGAAGAATTCTAACAGAAAGATTCCTTACATTTACATATAACAACTATGAAGCATTTCAAGCACCCCAATCAGCATACAGGAAAATGGTATAGTCTCAGTATTAAGTATTTTGTAAAGTCTCAAAATAGGCAATCATTGAGAGTCATACGTGTATACCTGGTTAAAAGAAATAAAACATCTTATATGTAAACTGTTATCTGAGAACAAAATATAAAGGTACATGTTATATAATCTCATCTTTATATATATATAAAATCCAACATCTGTCTGTCTGTATATCTGTCCATTTTTCACAAGAGAACTACTTAACGGATTTAGATCAAGTTTTTTTCTATAATTTGCTTGAACATTCCGGTTGATTTTGCTACTTCTCTCATTGCGCTATGTATCATAGTTTGCTTACGGCAGCGATTAATAAGCGCAAATGGAAGAGAGAGGCTGCAGGATGAGGGGATGTGGAGGTGGGACCTCAGGAGTACGGAGCTGGGCAGGGCCATCCTCACTCACACGCCAGCCTCCGTTCAAGTCTGGTCTGTATGTCTGTCCACTTTTCATGAGAGAAAACAGATTTACTGTAGATCTGTTTTTTTTCTAGAATTTGCTTGAACATTGATTTTGCAAGTTCTCTCACCGCGCTACAGTAAGCATTATAGTTTGCTTGCGGCAGCAATATATAACCACAAAGCTAAGAGAGAGGCTGCGGGAAGGGGGAGACATAAAATTAATCAATTAGTGCTCAAATTATTTGACACACTGTTTCGAACATACACTTCAATATTGTTTTAGAACACAATTGTTCAGTTCATTATCCTACTGACTTTTTAAATTCCATTAATCCTCCTGGCATGCCACACCACAACTTAGCACCGAGTATCCTTTTGAGAAACCTGAGCTCACCCAAACTTTGCAATGATACTCATCTTCAGGGGCCTCATGTATAAACGGTGCGTACGCACAGAAATGTTCCGTAAGAACTTTTCCACGTTCAAATCGCGATGTATAAAACCTAAACTTGGCATAAAGCCACGCACTTTTCCACGGTACCTCATGCCTTGTCATATGCAAGTTCTCCACTCGGTTTTGCAGACTGGCGGCACCCAGCGTCAAATCAGTGCTACTGTTCCTGTGTGATTACTCCTTAATTTCATGACGCGGCTTTATAAATACACCGAAACTAACAGGGTATTGTTTATTAGTGTAACGCATCTGATTGTAATTAACTTGTAACAATATAATGGTCCAGGGAACAGCCATAGTATTCCAAATGCCATAACTGATTTAGCGTTGTTACTCTCACTGCACCTTCCTCTTCTTATTTTTCTTCTTCTTCTTTCAGCTCCTCCCGTTAGGAGTTGCCACAGCTGATCATCTTTTTCCATATTACTCTCACTGCACGACTCGGAGTATTTATTTCACTGTATCTGAGTGTGAATCACAGCAGCAACTGATCGGAAAGAGAATTATCGGTATACAGCTTCAAGGACACGCTGTCTCAGCCACTGCAAAACGTTTTAATGCAATTCCTGCACGGACCTCGCGGTTCAGAAACAGTCTCATCCCAAGAACTTTAAATGCACTCAATCAATTGCACCTTGTAGAACTGTTTGTACTTATAAATACAATCACCCCACTGTAAACTTACACTACAGTTATAATATCGCACAACCTGAGCCACTTTATAAAGCGTATTTACATATGATGACGATATCATTTTTAAGATGAAATGCAGCAAAATATGTTTATTAAATTATACAGATAAAACTTTAACTTCATTTAAATAATCTATATTCTTCACTGGGAGTGTCGTATGATAGAATAATTAAACATGTACTACAAAAATATTTCAATGTTATTTACACGTTTTGAAGAATCGGCGCTAAGCTTACAGATGGCTTAACGTCTATTACAGAGCTGATTGTATGGTGATCGGTTACTTGGGGAAAGAAAAGTAAGGACTGCAGTGGCGGCTACGCCAATATATATTGAATATAAAACAGAAAGAGAAAATAACAACACAGCTAAAAACGCAGCGACAAATTTCAGCAAAAGTTAAATGCTTGTGTCATGAGCACGAGGCGGCTAAGCAGTGTCTGCAACGGACGAGGCCATCCACTGTGCATAAGCTACCTTACTGACGGGCGGGCGAAGAAGCCACCGATTCTTCCTCTGCCCAGTGCCACCACAAGCCTAGAGCCGCCCCTGACAGTACTGCTGCAATAAATTATTTCATCGAAGTGAAACACATGTTTAATAACGTGCTTTAACTCCTGTCATCATGCAAATGACATCACGTATACATCTCAGTATTTTAGTCATTCAGAGAACTGTAATATCACGAATGTGATGGACTCTGTGTCCAGTTGGAGGAAGAGAGCCGGTTTAAGAAGCAAGTAGTGATTCCCACACATAGGCACATAGAAGATCAAATACAAAACAAAGCATTTAACGTGCTACTTTAATTACGATGTGATTTGAGAAACTGGTTAATTAAACGATTTTAAGATGAAGTTTATGATGTTCTACTTTAATGACAAAATAAACTACGTGATTAAAGTGGAAATGTCGAGATTGAAGTTGACATTTCGTGCTTTTTCCCCACCGTGTGCCTTTTTTCTCTGTACCCTAATAAGCTTTCATATGACACTCAGACAGTGGGCTTACAACTCGGCTTTTCACGGCGACTTTGATATGTGACTTCTTTTTAATTTCCGGCACTGTGCGATTTTGTGAATGTGAGCTTTCAAGTTTCTCCAACACGCTAAGTCACTCGATCAACTTCCTTTTGTTGATTATACTACGGTTTATTTGAACAAATAGTATGCTTTTCCTTTGCCTCCACTTGGTATTCGCTGAAATTCTTATATTTTCCCCGTGCTTTTCCTATTGTCTTTTCACAGAAGGCTGCGCTTAAGGGCGATTTATATTGATTTGCATATTCAAATAGGCGTAATTCTGGGAGGATTTGGGGCGTTACATAATGTGCGTGCATGAGCGTTAATTTTCACGCTGATCGGGATTTATGTAGCGGAAGAACGTGGAAGTTGGAGTACGCACAGATTCCTGCATCTGAATTTTTCTGTGCATAAGCACATTTCGGCTTTTGTGCTTACACCATGTTATAGTGCGAGTTCTACGCACGGCGTTATACATGAGGCCCCAGGTCTGTCAGTTTCAGAACACCATCATATAGGCCATAATCATCACAAGATGTGGCATTGATGAGAGGGTTTTAACCCCTCATATTCCTCTAATCACGACGGACACACCCTTTCAATTCAAGAGATTATAGTTCCCTGTGAAGCTTTGCTTTGCAATGTCAATTAACAAGGCCCTGGGTTAGTTTCACAGAAACCTATATGTCCTCGCCCCTGATAACAAACCCACAACTTTTGTATATCAAGAGACCCTTGGATAGGAAGCCTATCAATATAAATTGTTCTCAAAACAAATTACACTTTTTTTTTTTATTGATTTGTAACGTTTGTCCTGTTTCACTACTACAAGGGCGGAGCCATGGGGTACAGCTAGTTTTTTAAGATAATGTACTGGTAGAAATATCAGGATTTCGTAGAAAGAGGCATCTAGTTTTAAGGATATTTTTAATTTACAATGTGCTTTGGGAGTTTTTGGGCATAACAGTTTGTGATGCCTTACCTTTTCACTTTGCATTTTTGTGCATTTTTAGTCAGTGTTTTGAGAGAAACACAATGTTGTTGTTGATTTGCTACTTGGCCTGTACAAATTACAATTAAAAATAAGCTCTATAATACTTCTGACTGACCTAGCTTTTATTTTATTGATGTTAGTGAAAAAGGTGAGAGGTCAAAGTTATGTCAAAACTCAGCTAATTCAAGTAGTACAGTTTTTTGTTTAATAATCCCACTGGGCGCTATCACACAGAAGGGAGTTCATGTGAAATTTTTCATGAGAAAACTCACATTTCCCATCAGTCAAACAGTACATGAATCCACATTAAGTGTTAACCTTAGGTATTTCCGTAATGAAGATAAAAGAGGAATGATTAAAAACTACCAAAGAAAATAGATATTAGAGAAGTGTGATATGTTGAGTATGCTTCATCACATAAATGGATGCATTGTCGAAATTTTACCACAGAGTTCTGAATGATAGCATTGTTAAGTAGTTTACTTTTAACATCACAGATGAAATGCATTGTTTTCTTTGTTTATGGAGTTAGTCTAGAGTCAGAAGGATTTTCACAAGACTGTACATCAGACATTTTGAGCAAATATAAGTCTTCTTGACGTAGAAGTATAGTGTAAAATAAGCACACCATGATGATAAAGTGTTTGCTCACAAAAAAGAGCTGAAAACAATTGTAGTGCAAAGTTAGGGTACGTGAAAATTTCTACCTAAAAAAAGCGAGTGTATCTGCAGCTGGTATATATTCTGACCTTGAAAAGGTTAAAGACAATAGTAGAAATGGACATACCTATAGAAGACAATTACAGTATAGTGTGCATTGGGCTTAAGTTTAAAATATTGGAAAATCCATTTTAATGTGTCAGTCAACTCAACAGAAAGGAGAAAGCAAAAGAGAACTATATTCACAAATCAAATGTTAAAATTTTACAACCCAGCTAAATTTGATTGTGTTGATGTTGTGTTGTATGTGTGAAAATATAACTTAGTGACCCAACATGACTCAATGTGACGTCCTGCCGGGAACCATAACCGAAACAGGTGTTTGTGGGCACAAAAGTACATTTTATGAAATGTGGAGCTTCTATTATCCTAATTAATGGTAATAGTATCACAAATCAACAGTTAGGAGTTCTAACAGTTAACAGAGGACAGATTAGTACACATAATTTGTAACTGCCAATTCATAAGTTTCAATTGTTTATAGTCTATCTGGTGTATATTTCAGAAGGGTTTTCTGTTTGTCATAATTAAATAATATTACTTTTTTATTGTATTCTATAAAAAGCTAAATTTCCTACTGGGGGAAAAATAGAGATCTATCTATCTATCTATCTATCTATCTATCTATCTATCTATTAATCATCATGGCCGAAATTATCATCACCCCTGGAATTTTCCCAGACTTCAAAAATGGGCTGAACAAAATTATTGGCACCTTATCAAAATTGTGGGTAAATCATTTTATTTCAAGCATGTGATGCTCGTTTGAACTCACCTGTGGCAAGAAACAGGTGCTGGCAATATAGGAATCACACCTGAAGCCAGTTAAAATGGAGAAAAGTTGACTCAACCTTTCTATTGTGTTTCTGAGTGTGCCACACTAAGCATGGAGAACAGAAAGAAGAGCAGAGAATTGTCTAAGGACTTGAGAACAAAAATTGTAGAAAAAATATCAACACTCTCAAGGCTAAAAGTCCATCTATAGAGATCTTCATGTTCCTTTGTCCACTGTGCACAACATAATCAAGAAGTTCACAACACATGGCACTGTACCTAATCTCCCTGGACGTGGACAGAAGAGAAAAATTGAAAAAGACTGCAACGAAAGATAGTCCGAAATGGTGGATAAACAGCTCCAATCAACTTCAAAACATATTCAAGCTGTTCGGCAGACTCAGAATGCAACAGTGTCAGCTCGAACTATCCGTCGACATCTGAACGAAATGAAATGCTATGGCAGGAGAGCCAGGAGGACCCCATTGTTGACACAGAAACACAAAAAAGCCAGACTGGAGTTTGCCAAAATGTACTTGAGGAAGCCAAAATCCTTCTGGGCGAATGTCTTGTGGACAAATGAGACCAAGGTAGAGCTTTTTGGTAAAGCTCATCATTCTACTGTTTACAGAAAACTGAATGAGGTCTACGAAGAAAAGAACACAGTACCTACAGTCAAACATGGTGGAGGTTCTAAGATGCTTTGTGGATGTTTTGCTGCCTGTGGCACTGGATGCCTTGACTATGTGCAAGGCATCATGAAATCTGAAGACTAACAAAAGATATTGGGGCGCAATATAGGGCCCAGTGTCAGAAAGATGGGTCTGCGTCAGAGGTCATGGGTGTTCCAGCAGGACAATAACCCCAAACATACCTCTAAAAGCACCCAGAAATGGTTGAAGACAAAGTGCTGCAAAGTTCTGAAGTGGCCAGCAATGAGTTGGGATCTAAATCCGATTTAACACTTATGGAGAGATCTCAAAATTGCTGTTGGGAGAAGGCGCCCTTCAAATGTGAGAGACCTTGAGCAGTTTGCAAAAGAAGAGTGGTTGGAAATTCCAGTTGAGAGGTGTAACAAGCTTGTTGATGGTTATAGGAAGCGCTTGATTTCAGTTATTTTTTCCAAAGGGCGTGCAACCAAATATTAAGTTGAGGGTGCCAATAATTTTGTCCAGCCCGGTTTTTGAGTTTTGTGTGAAATGATGTCAGATTTGGCTTTTTTTCTCTGTTTTTTGTGTTGTTCCAAAGCACATAAAGGAAATAAACAAGTGTATACCAATACATTTGTAATTGCAACAATTTTCTGGGAGAAATGGTGCATTTTCTGGGAAAATTCCAGGGGTGCCGATAACTTCGGCACATGGCTGTATCTATCTATCTATCTGTCTAGCAGGGGTGTACAAATAGTTTGCATCTGACATTTTTTAAGTTTAGTTATTTAAAAATCATCTGGGCATATTAATTCTAAATTAAAGGAACTACTCTCAAGACAGGGAGAAAATTGTTGAATTAGCACCAGATACACTTGTGGCAAACTAAATTGATTGGACATCATTTAGAAAGGTACACTCTTGTTTATATACTATCCCACAATTCACACTGCATGTCAAGAAGAAAACCAAGCCATGAAGTCCAAGAAGCTCTCTATAGACAATAGAATTTGGTAGGGTATAGTTCACGGCATTGCTATAAAACCATTTCTAAAGCCTTGAGTGTTCCCAGAAGCACAGTGCCCTCAATAAGTGTGAAACAGAAGAGGACTGAAACCACAAGAACTATTCCTAGAGTTGTTAGTCCAGTCAAACTGAGTAACCAAGCAAGATGGTTATTGTATAGAGAGGTGATGAAAAACCCAATGGTTACTCTAACAGAGCTTCAGAAGTCATCTGCTGAGGTATGAGAACCTGCTGGAAGGATGACCATTTCAGCAGCACTCCATTGACCATGCACTTATGGTAGAGTGGATAGACAGAAGTCACTCCTTGATAAAAGACACATAGCAGTTTAAAGAACTCTGAGAGCATGAGGGGAAATATTTTCTGTCTCTGATCAGACAAAAACTCATTGGGCAGTACACCAGGAACACCGTCTGGCATAAACTTGGCATTGCTTGTCACCTGTCTAATACCATTCAAACAGTGAAGCATGGTGTTGGCCACATCACACTGTAGGGATGCCTCTCAGAGGCAGGGACAGAAAGACTGGTCAAAACTAAGGGAAGGAACAATGCAGCCAAATATAGAGAGGCCCTTGAAGAAATTCTGCTCCACACTGCATACAACCTCAGACTGGGGTGTCAGTTCATCTTTCAGCAAAACAATGACCCAAAGCATACAACCAAGACAACACTGGAGTAGTTTCAGCACAATTTTCTGGCTGTCTTTGAATGACCCAGCCACAACCAGGACTTAAATCCCATAGAACATCTGTGAAGGGACCTGAAAGTGGCAGTTTACATACACCCCCAATCCAATCTAATGGACATTAAGAGGATATGACTATAAGAATTTGAATAAACCGCCAGGTGTGCAAAGCTTGTAGAAACCCACCCAAAGAAGATGTAAAGTTGTAATTGCTGCCAAGAGGGCTTCTACAAATTATTGCATTAAGGGTCTGAATACATATATGAATGAGAGTGTTCAGTTTTTGATTTTTAATAAATTTGCCAGCCTTTCCAACAACATGCTATTGAGTGTAGATAAATGAGCAAAAATTGCAAATGTATCCATTTCATATTAAATGTACTACAAAATAAAGTGCAGAAAATGAAGGGGTCTGGATACTTCCTGAATCCACTGTATGTAAACAAACAAATCCATGCTAACTCTAGGTAATTTCTTGAACAGCCTGTATGAAAGGAGAAAATGAGAAAACAGTGATTTAAAAATTAAGTTTGAAGAGAAGCAGTCAGTTCAGTTTTACATGGATGTGTGTCAGTTCAACATGAAGGAAACAGCTTTGAAAGCATTTAGAAAAGAATTTAAAAAAACTGTGGCAACAACATTCTGGAAAGAAAAGTGCTGCAGTACAATGGTAAGTATGCATACTGCACAACTCAATAGAAAGCAGCATTCAAATACCGTCTCTATAAAGTTTACAAATTCTCCATGCCTCAGTATGTTTTTTTCCCAGTTACCCTGCTCTTACTTCCACATTTCAACCATATGCAGATTAAATTAACTGGGTAGTGATTAGAAGCTGGGGTAGTTATCTGACTAATGAAAATGCACAAGTTGATTTTAAGGTGTAAGGTAACTAGGGGAAAAATCCTTTTCTCCAAAACAGTTCAGTTGGGGTGTAATGCCCACTTTTTCTCCTTATGGGACTAGGGATGCATCATGGAGTTACATTTTCTGCTCTTCTGATATGTTTTTGGAAAATATAGACCCTTTGATTTTAAAGCTTTATTCCACTTAACTTTTTACAGGCAAAACATCTTTGCATGTAACTTTACTGATTATGTTTTGGCCCACTATTTGATTTAGCTTTGATTTGATTTAGCCTGTTTTATTTAAGCCCTATGGTATTCGGCATTTATTACAGAATCAGTTGGATAAAGCAAACATTCACTGTCTTGTCCAAATGTTATAATTTTAGCTAATTGTTGTTGGCAGGCTAAGTATAGATTGGCTGTTTTGTCATCATTTCAATCTAAACTAATCTAATCAGTACAGAAAATAAAAAGTATATTTTAAGGTAAATTTTAAAGAACGGCCAGACAATCACAGAGGTCAGATATCTATAAACTAATTCATATGACAACACAAAATTTTGTTTGACCATCTTAGTGCTTGCTGTGCGTTTTGCTTTCATATTTTATATATAATTTTGAGACATGTATTTTTGTAGTGATGAAGCATATATTTAAAAAAACTTTTACTAGTCAAAAGCTTCCATGTACCAAAGAAATGTTTTTATTTTAATAGATAAGGTCTTTCTCTACTCCCCTCATAAGGGCCTATTGAATAAGTCTGTAAAGACAAGAAACATGCTGGAATGTTCATTACTAGAAGGTTTGACGAACATACTAAAAATTGTTCCTAGCCAGACAACTCTAATGTACAAACAAGGCAGTCAGAGCCACCAAGGTTTCAAATCATGAATACTTGACATGTAATATTATAATAATTCCAAATCCAACAGTATGGGAAGGGGAAATTTAGTTTTTGTATATGCAATGCCTCTTGACATCACATGTGAAAGACCAATAACCAAAAAGAATTTAAATAAACATGGAGACAAAAATGAGAGCCTCTGTTTCCAAAATGACATGGACTTTTCCTCTTTCTTGATTTTTACAAAACAAAATAGGAGGAAATTTTCATAAAAAGTTGACCATGACTGTTGTTTGCCATCTTTGTTTTGACTCCAGCACTACATGGGATGAGTTATGAGGAAAATTTGAAAGAACAGAGCTTTTTCAATTTAAGAGTAAGGGGGTTATGAGGTGACATGACCGAAGTCTTCAGAATTATGAAAAAAATTAGTATTGTGGATCGAGAAATGAGTTTAACAAGAACACAGGGACACAACTGGAAAATTAAGGGTAAATTTCGGACAAACATTAAGGAGTTTTTCTATACATAGAGAACCACAGACACTTGGAATAAGTTACTAAGTAGTGTGGAAGACAATCGGAGATTAAAGAGATTCAAAAGCAGACTTGATGTTATTTTGGAAGAATTTTTTGGCTAGGACTGATGAACTTTGTTGGTCTGAACATCCTGTTCTCATCTTAATCTTTCTAATGTTCTAAAGTCACATTTTGTTCTTGAGGAATTCTACAAGATCTCAGTTTCAGAAAGTAAGAGTATATAAATCCGTTAATTTGTAATGTCGTTTCCGGATGTAATCTTCTAGCATGTGTATTCTACTGAAGACAGACTAGGTGACCAAAAAATGGTGAAATTTGTTGTTATGTGGTGACTCGTTTGCAACATTTGGTACTATTGAAATACCGGAGATTCTCGCGTATTAGTCGATCTCGCAGATAAGTCGAGTGTATTTTTCAAGCCGAAAATTACAGAATTTGTTATGACCCACATATGTTGAGGGTAAAACTTGGGTTTTTTCATGGCCCATTGTCTTAATAAGTACAGTCTTCTCACCAATACCTGCTACAGTTCGATTCCCCGGCATTTCAAATGTCATTAGAGGTTCATCCATGTTACCAATGTTACTGAGATCAAAGTCATGCCTTTGTCTTTGCTTGATAATAAATTTATGAAAGGAACTGACCTTTTCTTCTAGATCTTTCTGCAGCTTCTGTGCGATTTTTGTTCGCTAACGAAGGCACAGCCCATATCTGTTCATAAACCACGTACACCTGCCAGCCGATGCTTGAAATTTCAACAAAGGCTTATGTGGTGTTATGGGTACACAGATCTCTTAGCAAAGGCCGTTTTAGTTTTTAAATAAATAATCACCGCACTCGCGACTTAGCAAGCTGCAGGGCGATCTACAGTGTGGGCATTTCTCACCTAGTGCACAGGTGAGGGACTGCCCACATCCGTGATTGTTCCTGTGGCTAATGTGCTGCAGCTGCTATGTCCTCTCTGCATATAAAGAGAAGTGCGAGTCAATTAGAGAGGAAGGACAAACAGAGTAAAAAAAAGCAACGAAGAAAACGAAAGATGGAGGTGGCTGGATAAAGCAGGAGAGAGAGAGAGAGAGGGTGTGCGAGTGGGCAAGCGAGCGAATGAGCGCTCACAGGTGTGGATGCCAAAATGGAGTAAAAAAAAAAAAAACAAGGAAGAGAAAGAAAGACGGAGGGGGGCTGGAAAAAGCAGGAGAGAGAGGCAGTGCGAGTGGGCGAGCAAGCGAACGAGCGCTTGCAGGCAGCTGTGTGGAAGCCTGGGTGCTAGGCCGGGTTTTTAAAGGATTGTTTTTCTATTTTATTGATTTTTAAACCTCCATGTTTGCTTTATGGATTATTTATTTAATAAAGAGTTCTTTTGAATCACTTAACTGTTTACTTTGAACACTGATTTTGATTGACTGTTTTAAATAAAAGCACTGTGCCATTACCCAAATTCTATGGAAAATTGTGTTGCCCCGCGGATAAGTCGACCCTGTTTTTTTGAATTGAATTTTAAGGCAGAAATTTTTCGACTTATACGCGAGTATCTACAGTAATCATGTAATCTGTGTCAGGCATGAGAAATTCTGTCATTTGCTTCATCAAAGTTAAATATTTTACTGAACATTTCACTTTGAAGCCATCTTTTACAATGAAGATTGTACCTTCAGTTATCTCACAATGAGAGGAAAAGGTCTTGAATTTGTGGATTTATTTCTCAATAAGCAAGCATTTAAAAAGATTCAATTCTTCTTGCTCATTACAAGTGCTACATATTCTTTTGGAAAATGAGTTTTGAGTTAGTTGAGTTACTTGTAACTTACTGAGTTAACCCTAGCCACACTCTTGCAGTGACACTTCTTACCTAGTAGGCATGCATTATCCAGATATGAAGCAGAAACTAGAGGTGGGGTGATGAAATCACATCAAAGTAGACATGTATATGAAGAAGATGCAAAATCTTAACCAAAAGCATTTGTTTTTTATCTGCTTTTATTAAGGGTCTATTTATGTAATGTAATCGAACATAATGATTTTAGCTGAGGTTTAACTTCAATTACTTCAGTAGCTGTCTTCATCGGCTATGCCTTTCTGAAATCAAAGTACTTTGACATCTCCATATAACAGCTGTGTTCCAAAATTCTGTGCATTTAGTATATCTATAGTTTTTACCCCTTTGTATTTCTTTTAAATTACTGTTTTGTTAAGGTGTATTTGGTTGTTCACATTATGATATTAGAATAATCTGTAAGATAATATTTATAGTTACAATAAACCCAGATAGCTAGTAGTGCAGAAGACAATATTTGTACCCTTATGACAGCAGCTGTAGCTTAACAACAACAACAACATTTATTTATATAGCACATTTTCATACAAAAAGTAGCTCAAAGTGCTTTACATATTAAAGAATAGAAAAATGAAAGACACAATTATAAAACAAAATAAATCAACATTAACATCGAATAAGAGTAAGGTTCAATGGCCAGGGGACAGAAAAACAAAAACTCCAGACGGCTGGAGAAAAAATAAAATCTGTAGGGATTCCAGACCATGAGACCGCCCAGTCCCCTCTGGGCATTCTACCTAACATAAATGAAACAGTCCTCTTTGGATTTAGGATTCTCACGGAAGGACTTGATGATGATGATGCTCACGTAGACTTCTGCCTTTTAATCCATCCATCATTGTTGGAGCATCATGAAGCTTTGAGTAGGTGGAGGTGGCGCAGGCCACCACCACAAAGAAACCGGAAAAAGAAACAGAAAAGAGAGTAGGGGTCAGTACCGATTTTAGAGCCACCATGAATAGTTATTATGATGAATTGAACATACAGAGTATCAGGATTAAGTTAAATTACGATTAAAATGAAGTTATAAAAGGCCATGTTAAAGTAATGTGTTTTCAGCAGTGTTTTAAAGTGCTCTACTGTATCAGCCTGGCGAATTCCTATTGGCAGGCTATTCCAGATTTTAGGTGCATAACAGCAGAAGGCCGCCTCACCACTTCTTTTAAGTTTTGTTCTTGGAATTCTAAGGAGACACTCATTTGAGGATCTGAGGTTACGATTTGGAATATAAGGTGTCAGACATTCCGATATATAAGATGGGGCGAGATTATTTAAGGCTTTATAAACCATAAGCAGAATTTTAAAGTCAATCTGAATGACACAGGTAACCAGTGTAGTGACATCAAAACTGGAGAAATGTGTTCTGATTTTCTTTTCCTAGTTAGGATTCTAGCAGCTGCATTCTGCACTAGTTGCAAACGATTTATATCTTTTTTGGGTAGTCCTGAGAGGAGTGCATTACAGTAATCTAGTCGACTGAAAACAAACGCGTGAACTAATTTCTCAGCATCTTTCAGTGATATAAGAGGTCTAACTTTACTTATGTTTCTTAAGTGAAAAATGCTGTCCTAATGATCTGATTAATATGTGATTTAAAATTCAGATTACAGTCAACAATCACCCCTAAGCTTTTTACCTCCGTCTTGACTTTTAATCCTAATGTATCCAGTTTATTTCTAATAGCCTCATTGTATCCATTATTGCTGATCACTAAAATTTCAGTTTTCTCTTTATTTAACTTGAGAAAATTACTATTCATCCATTCTGAGATACTAGTCAGACATTGTGTTAGTGAATCAATAGAATCAGGGTCATCAGGTGCTATTGATAAGTACAGCTGTGTGTCATCAGCATAGCTGTGGTAGCTCACGTTGTGCCCTGAGATAATCTGACCTAACGGAAGCATGTAGATTGAGAATAACAGCGGACCCAGGATAGAGCCTTGTGGAACACCATATTGGATATCATGTGTCTTGAGTTGTAATTCCCACAACTAACAAAATATTTTCTCCCTGTCAGGTAGGATTCAAACCAATTTAAGACACTGCCAGAGAGGCCCACCCATTGACTAAGGCGATTTCTAAGAATGTTGTGATCAATGGTGTCAAATGCAGCACTCAGATCTAAGAGGATGAGAACAGATAAATGGCCTCTGTCTGCATTTACCGCAAGTCATTTACTACTTTAACGAGTGCAGTTTCTGTGCTGTGATTTGTTCTAAAACCTGACTGAAATTTATCAAGAATAGCATGTTTATTTAGGTGGTCATTTAACTGCATAATGACTGCCTTCTCTAGAACTTTACTTAAGAAGGCAGGTTAGAGATGGGTCTAAAATTTTCAAGAGCTGAGGGTCAAGATTATGTTTCTTAAGTAGGGGTTTAACTACAGCAGTCTTAAGACAGTCTGGGAAGACCCCAGTATCTAGTGACGAATTTACTATGTCAGAACATTATCAATTAGCACGCCTGATACTTCTTTGAAAAACCTTGTTGGTATCGGGTCAAGGACGCAGGTGGAGGGTTTTAATTGAGAGATTATTTTTTTAAATCAGGTAAATCTATCCTAGTGAAAGAGTTTAATTTGTTTATAACAGGATGCTGGGGTTTAGGAGGATCCTTAGTGTTGGGGAGATATACTATGTTATTTCTAATATCATTAATTTTTGATTGAAAATACAGCGACAGCCTCACAGGTTTCACTGGAAGCACTTAGGAGGCATTCCTTGAGCTACCTGGGTTTAGTAGGCGATCAATTGTTGAAAATAAGACTCTGGGATTACTAGCATTGTTATTTATAATCTTGAGAAATAGCAGCGCTCTCAAGACGGACAGTGTTATTGTATTCTGTTATTTTGACTTTTAATATTTCATGGTGGATAGTAAGTTTAGTCTTCCTCCATTGACGCTCAGCTCTACGGCATGTTCTCTTTAAATCAGACACTCTTTGGGTCTTCCATGGTATAACAATGCTAGAAGATTTTTTCACTGTCTTTTCAGGTGCAACTATGTCAACAGCAGCTCTCACTTTAGAATTAAATCTTTCCACCTTACTATTTACATTATCCTCGCTATTATAGCTGGCACTATAAACGGACTGATTGCTTAAAATGTTTGTAAGTTTTAAAGCTGCTGCGAATCAAAGAAGCGTTTTTAACAATATGCTTCTCATGAGTGTTTTTATCATTATTTCTATATTAAAAGTAGAAGAAAATGGTCTGATAGACCAATATCAATGATCTGTTTTATATCAATTTCAGTCCTTTAGTAATCACTAAGTCTAATGTATGACCTGCTTTATGTGTAGGCTGATTTATGAGTTGTCTCAAATCAAAAGAATCCAGGAGGTTCATAAATTCTTTTACTTTTAGATCACACTGATTATCTATATGAAAATTAAAGTCGCCAACTATTAGGAGTGTGTCATAGTTAGTAATTAAAATTGACATTAAGTCAGAGAATTCCTCAAAAAATGACGCGTTATATTTAGGAGGTCTATACACGGATAGTACTAGAACTTGAGAATCTCCATGAATAACAACGGCGAGATACTCAAAGGACTTGAACTTACCAAAACTGACATCTTTACATTTTAATCGCTCGAGTAAATGTTAGCCAATCCGCCCCCTTTTCCCTGGCGGTTTGCAGAGTAAAACTGTAATCCGGAGGCAGATTCGATTAAAACTGCGCTCTGAACAAGCCATGTTTCATTTAGTGCAATAAGATCTATTTTTTATCACTAATAAGATCGTTGATAAAAAACGTTTTGTTAGTTAAAGCTCTAACATTTAATAGTGCCATATTTAATGTTTCGGAGGTGCAGAGATGAGTACTATGTGCGTTATTGTTATTTGGAATAGGAACTAAATTATTATTATTAGCGCTTGTGTGTATTTTTGTTTAATCTGTGATCTGTTTTATAGTTTTAATACATTGTTCCTCTAAAATAATGATTTTAATTAGATTATTGGAGTTTATGCCGTATTTCCTAGGTTTTCTACGTGCATTGAGATTGCTTATTACAGTATTAATGGTGTGCACTTTAACGGAAGACTCTATTAAACATTCATCATGTCCTGGCACAACAGTATTATTTCGGAAGGGGTTAAGAGCAGAGATAGATAGTCAAGAAAACGAATTACCTTCATATGTTTTCGGAGAGGACCCGGCGCGAAACTGTTCGGATGCAGGCCATCACGCTTGAAGAGACGCGCCTTTCCAAAAAGAGATTCCAATTGTTGATGAAACCGACATCCTTCTTCTTGCAGAAACCCTGTAGCCAGTTGTTCAACCCTAGCAGACGACTGTAGTACTCGTTGGATCGTCTGACGAGAGGTAGTGGACCCGAAACGAAGATCTTTGCCGATGGGGTCCTCTCCTTCGTGTCTTTAATCAAAGCTGCAAAGTCAGCCTTCAGGATTTCTGATTGTCGGTGCCTTATATCGTTTACGCCGGCATGCAAGACGATTGATCCAACTGCCCTCTCCTTGTGTTTCGTAGACTGCTGGCGACGCTTTATATATCTCGGACACGAGCACCGGGAAAACAAGAAACAAATGATTTTGCATTAGGGCATGCGACATTAAGGTTTCTAACGATAGAATCACCTACCACTAATACATCACCAGGTGCTGAAGGCGAAATGGGGACGCGGAGAGGGTCAAACCGGTTCTGAGATAGAATGCTCGCCTGTGCCGATGGAGGTGCTCTGGCCTTGAACCCCCACCTGCATAGCTGAAATCCACCGAGGTCAGCAGCGGCGTCGCTCCTACGAGACGCGGGGGTGAGGTCGGCACAACGCGGGGTTGATGTTTCGCCGGATACAGATGGCAAGGACGGTTTATCCAATTTCTCAGGTAGCTCCGTCGGGACAGGAGTTTCTGAATCTGTTCATCAAGTGCCTGGAGTTCCTCAACTATGAACTACTAGCTTAGGGAGAGAATGGGGCAAAGGACCCATATTAGAATGCCCTAGAGCAATATTCCCTGTAAGATGTACCTATGTATGACATGCACAACTATTTAATCTTCAGTGCACAAGATTATTCAGAAGCACACAAAAAACAAATCAAGAAATCATCCACAACATATCTAAAACACTGAAGGCTTCAAAAGGGCAGACACCAGTACAGCAAATCCTTTGAAAACTGACATTAACATGACCCACTTACTTTGTCTAATATGCCCTACATTCGAGCATTATTCAAGCGCATTGTAAGGAAACATGTAAGTGGTAGAATGCAAGCAGGTGGAGTCAACCTTGATGCCAGTGGAACAGCTTGCATCTGTGAGGGAGCAGGCAGGTGACAGTCTGCCATGTGGACAGAACCGTGTGTGCTGGAAGCATGCTGAACAGCAAGGAGGCATCTTAGACTGGAAAAGGTGCCTCACAAGGCTGAAAATGAGAACTTAGAAAGACAGCAGCATATCCTGAGGCCAATTAAGGAAGGTAGTTACAACACTATTTTGTAAAACGCTCTTCACTTACTACAGGCACAGAGCGCTATGAACAATTTTCAGTTAAAATGCAAGTACAGATTACCAAATACAGAACTGGTGCACATATAAATTCAGAATTATTAAAACACACAGAGAACAATATCAGCTCATCAATTAATTGATGAACTATTGCCAGTTGACAATGGAGGAGATTAAAGTTGTAAAAGATAAAGTCAATAATAATGTTACAGTCCTGAAGACTTTGGCCAACTGGTCTCCTGGGTTTCCAATACTGAAGTCAGTGCTGGCTGACCGATCTGATGAGAGAATCTTTACATTACATGATTCCAACTCTCCTTTATCCAAGATGATTTTTCCATATGCAGGAGAGCAACCTGGCAGTAGAGCAGTGACACCAAGTGCCACATACAGATACTGAGAAGAGAAAGAGAATAGAGGAGGGTTAGTAATAGTTTAAATATTTTGTGATGCTTATATTTCTATACAAATTACTAATAAACAGAAATGCAGTATGCAGAGCTAATCAGTAGCTCTAGTCAGGGTATGCTAGACTAAAGTAGTGAATCTTCAGTTGGGATTTAAAAGCTGAGACTGGAGAAGCATCTCTTATATTAGCAGACTGATGCTGCCACCGCTTTGGAGCCCTTTAACTGAAAACTTCAATCTTCCTCTGTTATTTTATTAATCCTTGGAATTAAGCAGGCCACCATCTTGAGATCTTAATGTTTCACTCTGCTTTGTAAGTAATGACAATCTAAGATAAGCAAGCAAGCAGAGCCTTGGCCATTTAACACTATATAAGTTAAAATGAGGATTTTGAAATAAGCTCTAGGCTTAGCTGGGATCCAGTGTAAGGGCTTAAGAAATGGAATTATGTGTTTGTATTTTCTGGTTTGTGTAATAATTCTTGAAGCAACATTTTCAATTAACTTGTTGCATAAAGAACAATTTGAACAGTAGTCAAGTATAAATTAATTTTCTAGTGTCTTGTGTACTTAGAAAATGTCATAATATTCCAACATTTCTAAGATGGAAAAAACATGTTTCAGATAGTTTTGTAATGTGTGGTTTAAATGTCATGCTAGTGTTAAAGATAATGTCTAGATTGCAGGCTGATTCAGTAAAACTAATGGGGATTCCAACTGAGTTAAAGAGTGGCAGAATGTTAGATAGATAGATAGATAGATAGATAGATAGATAGATAGATAGATAGATAGATAGATAGATAGATAGATAGATACTTTATTAATCCCAAGGGGAATTTCACATACTACAGAAGCAGTATACTGATAAAAAACAATATTAAATTAAAGAGTGCTAAAAATGCAGGTATAACGGATAATGTTGTTGCAGTCAGCATTATTCCCTCCACTAACAAAGACAAGTGACTCACATCCACCCACTCCTTTAACACACTGACACAGTTAACTAATGACAGCATTTGAGAAAAGTCATTTGGTCTAAAAGAATGGTATAATTGGTATCCTCTGCATAAGAGTGAAAACTAATGTAGTGTTTTTTAATTATTGTTTCCAGTGGAAGCATGTAAAGTGAAAACATTAAAATTCCCAATACTGAGCCCCGTGGGACATCATATTTAATTTCTGGGTATAATGGTGTACTGTCAGCATATTCCTGTATGTACTGGTAATGATTTGACAAATAAGGACTAAACCAGCCATGCAGAGCACATGTAAGCCCAATGTAATTCCCCAGACTATGTAGTATAATAGACTATTCAATGGTATGAAAAGCTGCATTTAAATCTAAGAACATAATTGCTATGGAATGTCCTTCATCTGAAGAAATCAGAATGTCTTTTACAACATAATATGACCCTGGTTGTCTGTAAACAACTATGCTGGAATCTGTTCAAAGGAAGTGAATTCAACTAATGTTTTATAGGTGGCTTGCAGTTTGTCTCATGTAATTATTCCAATCTGATCTGTGTCTTCTCACTGAAACCTGGCTTAGTAAATGTGACACTGTTCCCCTAGCTGAGGCGTCACCAGATGGACACTCGTTCCTTCATAAGTCTAGAGATTCTGGTCGAGGATAAGACCTTGGAATAATTAATTGTAACAAAATGCAAATCACATGTAAAAATCTAGGCAACTTTACATTCATTGAGACATTCATTTTAAATATTAAAACAGATTCCAACACAATTATATTATAGTGCTAGCAGACCACCAGGGCCATATTCATTGTTCATGACTGAATTTAGCAACCTTTTATCTGATTTGACTATAAATTATGATCATGTAGTACTGATGGGGGATTTTAATGTACACATTAATGTGGAAACTGACACTTTTAGCAAATGTTTTACTTATTTGTTAAATTCAGTTGGATTTTGTCAGATTGTTAATCATAGCCACACGTTAGATTTAATTATAACTTACAAAGTTAAAATTCAAAATTTAAATATTACTCCATTAAATTATTTCTGATCACTACTTAATGACATTTGATTTAGTCCTGCCCTTGCCAACACACTCACAGATTAAAACAAAGACAGTGCGACATCCTGCTTCAAAATTTGTAGATACTTTGAGTAAGTCGAGTTTATTGTGAAAAACCATTTAGATCAGTTAACATCAAATTTAAACGTGGAAAACAATTTAGATCAGCTAACATCACATTATAATGTGACCTTGAGAGATGCTCTAGACACAGTAGCTCCCCTTAAAACAAAAGTGATCAAAGCATATAGAAACTCTCCCTGGTTTAATGAAAACACTAGAGCTCTTAAATTAGAGTGTTAAAACTGGAGCGCAGATGAAGAACAACAAAGCTACATATCTTTCAAATTGCATGGACAGAGAGTGTTAATAAATATGAAAAGCCCTCTTTAAAGATTGCTCAGAATACTATTCTACAATAATAGATAGCAATAATAAAAATATTCGGGTACTGTTTAGAACAGTGGCTAAATTAACAAATGGAAATTCTGATCTACTGTGCAAAATACCAACAGATATTAGCAGTACAGACTTTATGAACTTTGTGGAACTTGGCTCGGACACAGACAGGCAGACACGTCTAAATCACCCCACACACGTTTATTTACATAGTCCATATTTACAATAAAGTGCCACAGTCCCCAAAAGTCCCCAAAGTCCTGGCCAACACACACAATGCCTTCACTTCTTCAGGCCGCATCTTTGCCTCCTCCCAGACCTCGTCCTTCTCTCTCCTGACTCAAGTGTCTGAATGAAGGGAGGCAGCCCCTTTTATATGCACCCAGATGTGCTCCAGGTGCTTCCCGGCAATCTTCCACCGGCACTCCCCAGTGCGGCGGAATTGCCGGCTGTGTACCCAGAAGCACTCCAGGTGTCCCTGCTTCTCTTTACCCCAGCACTTCAGGGTATGGCAGAAGTACTGAGGTCCAAGGCTCCCAAGGCATTGGGGCGCCCCCTGGCGGTGACCATGGGCCCCTACAGGGTCGAGCTTCAAAGCTCTGTATCCGTGGTCCCCAAAGCAACCAGGGTGGTCTCACCTACATGGTCTGAGGTGGGCGTAAGCCCTTTTCCGGTCCTCCAGGGCATCAGGGCATCAGGGCATCCCGGCCGGGTCATCCCCCACACCCCCCCCCGCCTCCTGTGACAACTTCTTCAATGAGAAAATTAAAAATATAAGATCCCAGATCTCAGCATCACAGTACAAACCAAATACTAGCTTAGCAGACCCTGCCTCACATTGCATTCAGCACTTTAGTAATTTTGTAGCAGGAAGTCTTAACTTTAATTTCTAAAATAAAGCCCACTACTTGTTCCCTAGATCCAGTGCCAACAAAACTAGTAAAAAGTGCAATGGATGTCTTCTTGCAGCGCTTATTCTAAACATTATCAATAGCTCATTATTGCATGGCACAGTACCTGAAGCACTAAAAGTGTCAGTCATTAAACCATTACTTAAAAAGTCAGACCTAGACCCACACATACTAAATAATTATAGGCCTATTTCAAATTTACCGTTTCTCTCTAAAATACTAGGAAAAGTAGTCGCCAATCAGCTTCAGTCACACCTTACGCATTACAATTATTTGAGAAATTCCAGTCTGGTTTCCGTACTAGTCATAGTACAGAAACAGCACTAACGCGGGTTGTAAATGACATTCTGATATCCTCTGATGAAGGAAACTCCACTGTAATTATGTTCTTGGACTTAAGTGCAGCATTTGACACCATTAACCATTGTATTTTACTTCACAGGCTAGAAAACAATGTTGGGCTTATAGGCACAGTGCTTGCTTGATTTAGTTCTTATTTATCAAATCGATTCCAATATGTACAGAAATGTGCTGACAGTACTCCATCATTATACACAGAAGTGAGATATGGTGTCCCGCAGGGCTCATTACTGGGACCTTTACTGTTTTCACTTTACATGCTTACATTGGGATCTATCATTAGGTAACATAATGTCAATTTTCACTTGTATGCAGATGACACCCAGTTATACCTTTCATTTAGATCAAATGAAGTTTCTCCGATGTTGTCTTTAATTAGTTGTGTTAGTAAATTAAAGGAGTGGATGAATGAGAACTATTTGTCTTTAAATTTAGAAAAAACAGAGATGTTAATTGTTGGAGGGAATGACACTGATCACAGCAATATTTTGTCATCATTTAACTCAGTTGGAATTACTATTAATTTTACTGAATCAGCACACAATCTAGGAGTTATCTTTGACTCTAGCATGTCATTTAAAGCGCATATTATGAAGTTGTCCAAATCATGTTTCTTCCATCTTAAAAATGTTAGGAAATTAAGGCGTTTTCTAAATAAACAGGATTCTGAGAAATTAGTTCAGGTATTTATTTCTAGTAGGATTGACTACTGCAATGCGGTGTTCACTGGATGTTCAAACTGTTCTTTATACAGCCTCCAGTTAATTTAAAATGCAGCTGCAAGAATTATTACAAGAACATGAAAATACAAACACATAACTCCGGTTCTTAAATCCTTACACTGGCTCCCGGTTAAGTTTAGGGCAGTTTTTAAAATCCTCCTGTTAACATATAAAGCATTAAATGGCCAAGGTCCGGCTTACTTGTCTGAACTTATTATGACTTACAAACCAGAGCGCACATCAAGATCTCAAGATGCCCATCTGCTTATGATTCGAAGGATTAATAAAATAACAGTGGGAGCTCGAGCTTTAAGTTACAGGGCCCCTAAACTGTTGAATGATCTGCCTGCTACTATAAGAGATGCCCCTTCAGTCTCAGCTTTTAAATCCCTGCTGAAGACTCACTACTTCAGTTTAGCATATCCTGACTAGAGCTGCTGATTAACTGTACATACTGTATCTCTGTTGTTAGTCATTAGCACTAAAACATAAGTAACATGATAGTTAGAATTGGACACTAACCCTCACCTATTCTGTTTCTCTTCTCGGTACTCAAATGTGGCACTTGGTGCCTCGGCCCACCTGCCAAGTTGTTTTGCCTCCCAAAGGTAAAGTCATCCCTGATGGAGGATCGCAGGAATCGTGAGAAAGAGGGGTCCTTTCATCAGATTGGCTGGCTCAGCACTGTTCCAGCCGTGGAATGGCCAAATGGGGGAGGCAGCTTGATGGATGAGGTCTCCAGGACTCATATTATGTATCCAAATCCAAAATATCCAAATCATATTATGTGATTGTGACAGATAGGGGGCGCTGTTGTCCCATTGAACCCTCAGATCAGACACCAGCTAAAAGTCCAAAATATTGTCTTTTTATTATAATAAAGTGCACAAAGCACCCTCCACTCCACTATACTCATAAACAATACACAATAATCCACAATTCACAATCCTCCACTCCAAGACGTGTTGTCACCCTTCCTCCCAACTCAGTTCAACCCGTTGGGGTTTCCCATCGTCCTTTTAAAGTCCTCGATCTGGAAGGTCAGGTGAAAACTCCTCTTTTACTTCAGTCCGGAAGTACTTTATTTCTTACGTCCTCGTGAATGTGAAGTACTTCCGGGCTCTACTGAACATGCGAGTCCTTGAGCCTCTCTGCAGCGTCCACGGTATCCAGCAGGGCTGTGAAGGGAAACTCCAAGGTCCATGCTGCCCTGCTGGAATTCGGGGCCTCTCCACGTTGCAGGGAGGGCTCCACCTGACGGCTTGAGGGTATTGGCCGGGATAAGCTGCCAGCCATAGTCCACAGTGATATCATCTACTGTTAAATTTTGCTACGTATTTTTTTTATACTGTATTGAGAATTTGTTCTGTTCTGTGTATTGTATTGACCCCCTTCTTCTTGACACCCACTGCACACCCAACCTACCTGGAAAGGGGTCTCTATTGAACTGCCTTTCCCAAGGTTTCTTCCATTCTTTCCCTACAAGGTTTTTTTTGGGAGTTTTTCCTTGTCTTGTTAGAGAGTCAAGGTTGGGGGGCTGTCAAGAGGCAGGGCCTGTTAAAGCCCATTGCGGCACTTCTTGTGTGATTTTGGGCTATACAAAACTAAATTGTATTGTATATAAACCAGCCCGTTATTGTTAAGTGCTGAGTTAATCTTTATCCTTGTCTTTGCAGTTAGCTGTGCCAATTCACTGGGAAACCCTCACGTTCAGGCATTCACCACCCCCTGACGATCAGCTTCACACTGTTGGTTTCTTCTTCAGATGTTGGCTTTTACTCCCTTTGTAATTTTACTTTATTAATGGATTGGAATACTTTATTTTTTAGGGGGCTGGAAGAAGTAGAACACTCCGTGAGTATGAGAAATGATGCTGCAGAAACTGTCAGTGTTCATACTTGTTCCTGGTGTGTTAGGGTCCCCATTACAAACAACTTAATAAACACTTCTTCCAAGGGCCTTTTATTGCTATCAGTGTCTGTGTATCAGGCTTTTTTCTAATCCTCTGGGGGTCGGGGGAGAAATTGCAGCCCATGAACAATAAATCAGGCATATAGGAGCTGACTTCAAGCATTTGCAGTACAGTACATGTTGATAACTGAGTACATAGGGAGGAGCAGGCAGCAAATGTATAACACATGATAATAAATTAACCTAATTTTCTGTTCATCTCTGCTTTTCATATATAACTGTGATTTGCATCAATTTTATAGCAACATTCAATGATTTTATAATAATCTAGCTACATGTGAGGCACTATTCATAAAAGCTACATAGTTGAGCTCCCCACACAATTTTTTTAACATCTGGTCATGGGCAACATAAAGTCTGTGCAACCTCATGAGTAAATTGCCTCTAAAATACATTTTAAAGTAAATTCTGTAAAATATTCTGTATGTATATGTATTCTGTAAAAATGTATATAATGCATACATTTTCTTTACATATGAATTAAAAATTATATTACATAATATTATGTTGCAATCACAGGGTAGTGTAACTGAAACTTTTTGCTCAAGACAAGTCAGTCCTTAGAGGGAACATTTGCCCAGAGAGAAACTAAGTGCTTGTTGTGTTGTCTTTTGTTACTTTGTATTGTGTTTGACCTCATTGCGTAGTGCTAATCATCATTATTTATGACTTTATGTGGTGCTTATTTGGCATTCTTGGCAATATTCTGAGTTGAGGAGAACACTACCCTCAATGTTCATAACAGACTGAGAATGATTGGTTCCTGTGATAGATTTAGAAATTGAAATGTAAAAAAATCACAGTCAGACATTACTGATTATCAGAGAAAACTACAGCTCCCAAAATGTACTTTATGCATGCAACATAACACAGCTTTCTACTCAACAATTGCATGTTTTTGATTCTATTTTTCTTAATCAAATTTGACAAGCCATTAATTGCTTAATTCATAAAACATGACTGAAGGTAGAAACCTGAAAAGTTGTAAAGGAATATGTGCTTTTGTTAATGTAACTGCATTTAATTACATTCATTAAATTAAAGAGCATGTTTGTGGCTTTACAAAAAAGTGGGTCCAGATGCATTTAAAACTTTTTTTAACCCAGGTTATAGAGGAAAATAAATGATAGGCAGCCAATCTAAACATAAAAATAAGGATGTATGGATGATATCCAAAATCAGACCCCTAACCACATAACTCAGCTGTCAGATTTATATTTTTCCTAGTTAAATGGTACACTTGCATAATATTAAACCTTCTTAATGTATTCACATAACTATTTTATTTTAAATGTTGTGGATTCTTAAGAATTTAGGAGTATTATGATGCCCAACTTCTGGTTTCTTAAAATGTGAGTATCCTAACAGGGAGTTCAACTACCTGAGTTAACAGACTTTTATGTTAGCTCCATTAGCTCATTTTTCTTCAATCAATCAATTAATCAATTATAAAGAACAACCTTACTAGCTCAAGGCACTTTAATTAAGTAAATAATATTACAGTGCTAAGCTGAAAAGAACAATATGAACACAGGAAATACAGTAAGCTACAGTGTGAAACAACAAAGCCATAAGCAAAGTAACAACGTGTTCAAAATGGGTTTACAAACTGAATGAATTAACAATCTGTATCTATAAAGCATGGTGCATTCTGGGGAGAGTACAGTGAGTTAATTTTGAAAGAACTGACCATCACTGAAATATAATCAAGGTTTCTGAACTAAGCAAATGAACAAACAAAAAGTAGAATCTAGTGGCGACACTGCACAGAAAAGGTGGGGACTGACACAAAGAGAGACGAGCTGACGTCACCAGGAAGCACTTTGCTCACAGTGTACAGAGACGGGCTTTATGCCGCTGACTGATGGAGCTCTCCATTTAGTTCTTACTGCATTAAGCTTGCTTCTGACCCCAATGCTGAGGGTCTGAGACTCCCCAACAGCAGTTCACCACACTGCAAATCTATATTATTCACCACTTGAACGTTTTTTACATTTTACTGTTATACAACATTGAATAACAGTGGATTTAATATGGCTTTTTTTACATTGAATAAAGTGATTTAAATTAGTTAAAAATATTAAAACTCAAAATACTTGTTCCCAGAAGTATTCTATCCCCTTTACTATGAAACACCTAAATAAACACTGGTGCAGCCAGTTTATTTTAGGAGTTAATTTGCTAAATGAAGATCCCCAATCTGTAGTCAAGGAGTTTTCCGTGGTTCAAGGAAGATCTAACTTGTGATAAGTCAGTATCATGGCCTAACCTACACAATGAAAACTATAGAACACTCCATACAACATGAAAAGGAGATTGCAAAGTACAAGTCATGCAGGTTAGGTGCATTGGAGATTTTAAATTGTCCCTAGTGTGTGCTTGGTGTGTGGGTGTGTGTGTGTGTGTGCCCTGCGGTGGGCTGGCACCCTGCCCAGGGTTTGTTTACTGCCTTGCGCCCTGTGTTGGCTGGGATTGGCTCCAGCAGACCCCCGTGACCCTGTAGCCCTGTAGTTAGGATATAGGATAATGGATGGAAGTCAATGGATGGAGAAAAGAAACTATCCAAGTGTCTGAATATGCCTTGGAAAACTGTTAAATCATTTATTAAAAAAATGGAAAGAGTATGGCACAGCTGTAAATCTGACTAGAGCAGGGCTTTCACAAAAACAGAGTGATCGTGCAAGAAGAAGACTAGTGACGGTGACCACTAAGAGACCTATGATAACTCTGAAGTATGCAACAACTGTTGTTTGGCTGCTTCACCAGCCACAGCTTTATGGAAGAGTGGAAAAGAAAAACCCACTATTAAAAAAACGCATGTGCCATCTTGGCTACAGTTTGCCAGAAGGCTCAAGGAAGATTTTGAATCCAGCTGGAAAAAGATTACAAAGTATGACAAGATCAAAACTGAGCATTTTGGTGGAAGCCAAAAACTAGATTATCAAAAACACATCATCCCCACAGTGAAGCATGGCATATCCAACACCATGCTGGGGAAGGTTCTTCTCTGTTGTCAGATCTTGGAAGGCTTGTAAGGTTAGATGGTGTCACACACGTGCGAGTAGGAGGCAGCTAAAGGGCTCGAGTAATTGTAATAAAACATCCGACCAAGGGGCGGCGGAGTGCGCTGACTGTCTTTCTCAGTTCCCTACAGACCTTTCCCGAGAAATCCTGCAAGGTTCCTCTGAAGACGTCACTTCCGAAGCTGGCCCCTTTGACGTCACTTCCGAAGCCAGTCCCTTTGATGACGTCACTTCTGGTTCCGGCCCCTTTGACATCAGTTCCTCTCAAGACCTTTAAAGTCTCTATCTTAGGCTACTATAGCCAGTTCTGTTTTGGACTCTGTGATATGCACATCGTGTATTTGATTCAAGAAAACCCTTTTGCAGCTGGGAAAAAACAATATAGAGGTTGCTGCCCCAAATCTTTATAATGTCTTGGACTCATTTTTATGACAATGGTAGAATGAATGTTGCAAAATACACTGAAATCCTAAAGAAAAACTTGATGCAGTCTGCAAGTAACCCACACCTTGGGAGAAGATTTGCTTGCCAGCTAGACAATAACTCCGATCATAACTCCAAAGCTACAAAGGAACAGCATAAAAACAACAATATTAATGTTTTAGAGTGGCTGAATAAGAACTAAATCCAATGAACAAGTCGTGGCTGAAATTGAAAAGGCTGCTCACTATTGTCACCATGCAACCTGACAGAGCTTGATCTCTTCAAATAACAAGTGTTAGGGGGGCTGGAGTTTGCATATGTGCAAAGCTTACAGAGACAAGTGCACACAGATCCATTGCTGTTATGACTAATAAAGGTGCATCTATTAAATACATGTACTGACTTGATGAGGTGAATACTTATTTGACAAGTTATTTTGTGTTTTATATTTAATAATAACAATATTAATTAACAAACATCCATAAACTATGCAGAGTTACTTAAAAGTCATTAAAACTATTATTTATTGGTCATTGACAAAAAAATGCTCTGACAACCCACCGTCTAAAGTAGCTCAGAAATACCAAGACTTGTTGACGTAATTGGTTATCAATGTCCATCCTGGGCATTCTGTCATATTTTAAATTATCCAAGTGTAGTGTTGATCAGTGAAATTCACCAAATTGTTTCTCGCAATGAATATTTTCCACAGTCACTGGTGAAGTTGTTAACCAAATATTTTCCTGGAAATTCACTGTTCAGACATTTTAAACAGTCATATTTTCCCAGCACAACATGATGCTTTGCAATGCCACACCTCTGAAAGGTATCTGTTAAATTATAGATTGGCTTCACATGCTCACCCATGGCATGCTACAGATGGCCATTCTCCAGACTTACTATAGTAGGTTACTCTTTCATTTTAACTCGGGATCCCCTCCAATGAAATAATTCGTGCCTTAACTTAACGTTCCATGGTTCTTGTTCTGCAGCAGAACATTTGTTTCATTTTGTTTGTGGTATTCATTCCTTCTGTGTCTTTTGTTGTTTGCGGCACAGTAGTTCAGCGGTTAGTACTACTTCTTGACAGGATTGATCACATTTTTGGCCACAATAATTGGGCCGGCATAGTTGGGAGACATTTTCCTAATCCCCAGGGACACTTAAAAGACCATTGCACCATTATAATCAACTCAGACCACATCAATTCCACTTTCTCTATTCACTTCAAAGCAGTTTGTGGATTTCGCCAAAGTCACAGAGGAGCGATCTCTGCGGGTTTCACTTATTACTATCCAAGTCATTACTGGCATGTGAAATTTTGGTTGTAGGACTGCTGGGAAACTCCAACAATGGAGCAGTAGCTCATGGCACTACAGTACCCAGAGTCAGTGCTAAAAGCCCCAAATTTTGCTATACTTGAATGGATGTTTCACAATTACATAACCTCAAAAGTTAAACTCACTGTGCAAAGAGACTTTAACTTAGTTATTTTACTAAGTTGACAGTTGTAAAACAAACAATAATACTTAAGAAAAAATTAAAAAGAAAAGGTGCATTCTTCACAGCTTTCTAAAATATTCCATAGTATTTGGTTGATTTATTTCTTTAGTCAAAACAATCAATTTTCAACCGTTGATCATTTAATAAAGTCAGCTCCATTGACAATGTGGATCAGCCAGGTCTCAGTGGCCAATTGTATAGCATTTGCAGTTTTATGTAATCAGAATCTTGTTAACATGTGATCAAGTATAGAGTAAGCAGACATTTATAATGCATTTATAATGATCCTTGCATCACCTATCAGCAACAGGCACTTAGAGCGAGACCACGATCGGCTTGGATTTGCTTCCGTGGTGCTCTGCTGTAGCGATGTGATGCTGCGGTTGAAAACCAATCTTCCACAGATGTGGCAATAATGCTTCAGGATGCACTTCAGCATGTCATCCCATTGGAGGGGGCCCTGAACCCCACTATATATATATATATATATATATATATATATATATATATATATATATATATATATATATATATATATATATATCTATACTAATAAAAGGCAAAGCCCTCACTCACTCACTCACTGACTCATCACTAATGCTCCAACTTCCCGTGTAGGTAGAAGGCTGAAATTTGGCAGGCTCATTCCTTACAGCTTACTTACAAAAGTTGGGCAGGTTTCATTTCGAAATTCTACGCCTAATGGTAACTGGAAGGTATTTTTCTCCATTAACTGTAATGGAGTTGAGCTGGAATGACGTGGGGGGGCGGAGTTTCGTGTGACATCATCACACCTCCCATGTAATCACGTGAACTGATTGTCAACGCAGTGCGTAGAAAACCAGGAAGACCTCCAAAAGCGCTTAAGAAAACATGCATTATATAATTGAGAAGGCAGCGAAAAACAATAAGAAGTGAGCGAGTGACATATACTACCATATTCATGAGTGTTGCTGCCTCGGAAAGAAAGCAAGGTGTAAACCTAAACTTTAAATTAAGTTCATAGACAGGCTACCGCTGGCATTTCACATGCCCACAGGTAATCGGGATACAAGTTTAATGAGAGGGGCGGGATATAAGCGAGAGTTTTGATCACTTTATAACTAAGTTAAAATTGTAGGTGAAGGGGTGTGCTTATGCAAATTCCGAGAGACTGTGTTTGTGGGGATTGACAGTTAAAGCGGTGGGGAGTCACGTCATCATCTCCCCTCCCATTCATCTAATTTCGGTCTGAGCTGAGCTCGCGCTAATGCCGTCTTTCGAAGCAACTTCGTCAGACTGCCACCAAATACTCACAGAAAAATCCACAAGTTAATACACACGCTGTCTCTAGAGTTTCTACACACTGAATCCTCCAGGCACTACTTACAAAAGGTCACATTGACAATCGTGTTACGTTATTTTTAAAATCTTTCCTTTTCTTAGCACAAGCACAGCTGAGAAGCTTCGATGCATGTGCTCCATAACGCGTTAAAAAATAATGCATTTAATCACACTTTGCATTACAAGCAAATGGGAGCTTTTGTCAATGCATGATTTCCTGGTACTGTACACCGATTACATTGATCAGCACATCCCGATTCATTTTACCCTTGCACCACCTTAGTTTGAGAAGAAGTCTGAAAAAATATGAGGTTAACACACCAATTCAAGCTTTATGAATAATCGATTCGCCATCAATAATTGTTTTGGTAAAGCCATCCTCCTTCCATTTTATAATTTTTCCGCCAATAGCCATGATTAAATGAGCGGTAAATAAAGTAAGAGCAAAGCGAGGGTGACTTATTTAGGCAGGCATATATATGACAGCAACACTCATGACAATGTCAATCATGTTACGTTATTATTAAAATGTTTCCTTTTCTTTTCATTACTTCTTTAACACACTACTCTCGCTGCGAGGCACGGGGATTTTGCTATATATATAATATATGAATGACCTCCAAAGAGCGCTGAGACTTTTGATATCATGAACGTGTCTGTAAAAACTGTGGTCTCCTGCCCAGCAAAAGTCGAGCAGCCAGCGCGTGCATAGCTGTGCCGGCCTTTAAGGCGCTGACTGCGCTTCTGCCTTAAGTCAAAGTGAGCACTTTTAATTTTTTTCATCCTCCCCTGCGCTATAGCCCAGACAAGTGCAAACACGGGACCCCTTTTCTACACCACGGAAAAATAATATTAAGGCGATTCACACTTTCTTTTGCGTATACGATTATGAGGTCCTCGCCTCGGATTATGAAAACACGCACACGAGTGGAGGACTGACAGTGCCATCACAGCTGATTAATGGCAGGGACGTCTCACCAGTCTACACAAGACCCACCGCGACTGTCCCCAAAAGGCGATCATAGCGTCAGCGAACACATCTCTCTATACTATATAAAAGAAAAAGGCAACTTTCCTTTCTTTACACCTTTTTTCCTTTTATCCCAAACCAAAGCCTTTCTCTCTTAACACTGCAGAGGACACAAAACTAATTTTCTTTAAATGCGGTAAGGCACATTACCACAGGCACAAATTTGAGCGTTCACATAGAAAATGTAATTTCTATACCACAGCCGTCGTGTAGCGCCTTTCAAAAGGGATCTACTACCGAGAGATGATCCATATACATTTTAGCTGCTGTTAGTTACTTACCTGTTGTGTTACACAGTCTTTAAAATGTAGTTTACCTGAAACCACTCCAGTAGTGCTCAATGTACCTGTACTTCTTAAAACGTTAATGTTTTACTGTTTAATAACTTATAGACTATATTTTATTATTTTTCCCTTGCACTCAGTGACCAAAGCTATACACACACATATAGACACATACAAACATACACACAAGTATATGTATGTGTATATATATGTATGTGTATATATATATATATATATACACACACACATATCTACATTATATATATATATATATATATATATATATATATATATATATATATATATATATATATATATATATATATATACATACACACACACACATACATACATACACACATATATATAATTTGTGTGTGTATGTATGTATGTATGTATGTGTATATATGATGTATATAGGTATGTATATATATATATGTGTATATGTAGTGTAAAGGACCGAGAGAGACAGTAGCAAGGGTTGGGGTTTTTCCGGCCCCGTATATTGTACAGATAAACAAAAACAGGTCAAAATCATAAACTAAACATTTCATAATGCGCGACCCCGGCTCCTGGCGTCGCGGCCATTTTATTGGGGAGGAGCGGAAGTGGAGGAATGTCGGGAAGGACCGCAAGGGAGGATGGGAAGGATGGCGTCAGGGCAAGATGGCGGAGGAAGGGCGGAAGTATCGCACTGCGGTCATCCATGCCTATGGTGCAGGGCGGTCTTTTTCCTATGAGGAAGCAGAGGGAGAAAGTTAATACCCCACCATTCCCTGGCGAGTGGTTTCCCAGGTGCTGTCGAATCAATCCGGCCTCCTACTGCTACAAGTCGTGACACGATCCCCCTTAGCCCAGGACCGTCAGGTGGGCGGACCTAACCGAGAGGTCGTGAATACGAGAGGGCATCGGCATTGGCCTGAAGGGTGCCCGCCGATAAGTGACAGTGAACTTATACGGCTGTAAGTCCAGGAACCACCTGGTGACCCGCGGATTCGACTCTTTGTGCAGGGACATCCACTGAAGTGCAGCGTGATCAGTCACCAGTACTTCGCGACCCAGCAGGTAGTACGGAGGTGGGTCACTGCCCACTTAATGGCCAAGGCCTCCCTCTCCACTGCAGCGTGGGTCTCGGTCCATCAGTTCCGGCTAAGGTACATCACAGGGTATCGGCGCTTTGGCTCATATATATATATCGTGCTCAATCAGCGGTCCGGCGGGTGACTCGCTCACTACCTCGGGGATGGCTCGGAGTGTTTGGGCTAACTCCTGCCGCTGCTTGGGGTCAGCTCTTCACCGAGGTTAAGGGCAGTTGTGCTTGCGACAAGGGAGAGTGACCTACGGGGCTGGGAGCTCCTCTCTATCTCTCCAGGGCTTTAACAGGTTGACATGATAGATCCTCTCACTTTCGATTGGCGATTGGGCTGTTTTACCAAATAGTCGACGAGTCCTTTCTCTCCTTAACCTCGTAAGGCCCTTGCCAGTGGCGAGCAGCTTGAGTGGGAGGTCGGGGCGAGCACCATAACTTCGGTCCCAGGCGGAACTCCCTGAGGGGCGGAGTTGCGGTTGTAACACGGGCCTGCGCTGCTTGCGCCGAGTCACGTGCTCTTTTAGGAGGGGCCTGATCTTTGTGAGTCGGTCGCGCAGTTGCGCTACGTACTCCAAAATATTAGAGGAGGGAAGAGCCTCGGCCTCCCAGCCTTCTTTTAGGATGTCGAGGATTCCCCGGGGTTGTCGCCCGTATAGTAATTCAAAGGGGAGAAGCCCGTAGAGGCCTGGGGTACCTCCCGGTAGGCAAAAGCACGGCGGGAGGAGCTGGTCCCAGTTCCTGCCGTCCGCTGACTACCTTGCGGAGCATCTGCTTAAGCGTCTGATTAAATCGTTCGACCAACCCGTCAGTTTGCGGGTGATAGACTGGCGCTTTCAGGTGCTTTATCTGCAGTAATTTGGCCACCTCCTTGAGCGTATCCGAAGTGAAGGCGTACCCTGGTCCGTGAGGACCTCCTTGGATATTAACCAGTTCCGTGCGATGCTTTTAGTATTAGCGGGCGCGGGGAACCGCCTCTGGGTACCGGGTGGCATAGTCCACCATGACTAGGATATACTTGTGGCCACGGGTTGAGGGCTCCAGGGTCCCACCAAATCGACCCCTATCCTTTCAAAGGGGATGTCCACGAGGGAATAGGGACTAGAGGAGCACGGTCCCTCCTAGGAATCTGGCGGGTCTGGCACTACAGGATTGACAGAACCGCCGGACCTCCTCATTGATCCCAGGCCAGTAAAAGCGGGCTTAATCCTCTCCAGTGTTTTTGGCCCGAGGTGGCCTAGGAGGTGAGCATGTGCCAACTCGCATATCTCCGCCCGGAAGGTGCAGCGGAATTAGCAACAACTTCCGCACCTCGCCCTCATGGGTAGCCACTTTCGGTACAACAGATCATTTCAAGGACAAAGAAGGGTTCCCGCGTGTGGATCCGTCCGCTGTCGAGCTGTTAGGCAGAACAATGCGTTCGGGCAAAGCGCGGGAGTCATCATTCCACTGCTCCCTCTTAAAGGAGGCGGCGTGGACCGAAATTGATGGTCCAGGCGCCGAGGGTCTTGGGGCCTGGGCCGGGGAGAGTTCCTGGCTAGTCCCTTCTCCGGCGGAATCTTCGGGTCAAGGTCCGTAGCCACGGAAGGTCCCCGAGACACCAGCGCCCATAGGGCCTGCCCTTGTGCCGGCGTGGAGGCAGCGGGAGGTGCCTTTTCCCCTCATGACAAGATCCAGCGAGGCCCGGGGCGGCGGAATGGCTTACCGCTGATTCTTTTAGACCAGTCTTGTCCCAGGATCACTGGGAAGGGGGTCAGGTAACACAGCGACCGTCATTTGGATTGGTTCCCCTTCCAGGTAAGATAGCAGTGGCGGAGCGATATGACCTAGTCCCCCATGTACACAGGTAACCAACAAATGTTGCTTTAACCACTGTTGCGGTAAGGCAAGCGGCGAGCAACAATGGTAATGTTGCTGCGGAATCAAACAAAGCCACCACGGCGTGCCCATTTAGCAACACCACTCCCGTATTGGACTCGCCAAGGGATGCGGCGGGTACAATACCTCTCCGTGATGTCCAGCTGCAGTCCATAGGCTCCGGGCGATGTGATGGGGGCAGTTTGGCAGCAGGTGGCGGTCTCGCCACACTTGAAACAGCGGCGGACCCGGCCTCTCTTTGGCTCTGGCTGGCGCTTCTGCAGCGCGTCGAGGGGCTGTATTTTCTGACCCCAAGTAGGACCGCCAACTGGCGCTCCAGGGCGTCGAGGAGGCCCGACATGTTTGATAAGTGCCCCGGACCTGCTGGGCGAGGGAACTGGGCATGATTGACCAGGCCTTCACAGGCCACCCGCTCGACGACTTTCCGCCCGTCGGGGCTCTCTGGCCGTAGCCAGCGGCCCATCTTGCCCCAGAACTGCCTGGGCGCGCGGGCTAAAGACCCAGTTCCGCCATTCGCCGCCTGCTGGCCGGGCTAATGCCGTAGCGGGCCAATATTTGGTGAGGAGGTATATCCTCCTCAGGGAGGTCATAATAGGCCCGCAGCGCGTCCCTTTATGGCGCCAAGATGGGCGCCCACTCGGACCGCTGCCACTAAACATGCCCAGGTAGGCATATAGTAGGCGGCTGCCTGGCGGGTCTGGTCTCGCCCGTTGGGCTTCCACTAACCTGAGCTCCCGGTTGGTAGCGGCTTGCGCTTGCTGCAGGGCCTGGAGCTGGGCGTTCATTCCCTGTGTTCAGGTCCTGTCCCTCCGTCATTCCGGGATCTCTTATCCTGCCGATGCCAGTTGTAAAGGACCGAGAGAGACAGTAGCAAGGGTTGGGGTTTTCCGTATATTGTACAGATGGTCAAAATCATAAACTAAACAGTTCATAATGTCCTGGCGTCGCGGCCATTATTGGGGAGGAGCGGAAGTGGAGGAATGTGGGAAGGACCGCAAGGGAGGATGGGAAGGATGTGGCGGAGGAAGGGCGGAAGTGTGTCATCCATGCCTATGGTGCAGGACGGTCTTTTTCCTATGAGGAAGCAGAGGGAGAAAGTTAATACCCCACCATTCCCTGTGGTTTCCCAGGTGCTGTCGATCAATACTTTCGTGCGTGACAGCAGCAGTATGTAGATATGAAGATATGTATGTGTATATATATGTATGTATGTATGTGTGTGTGTGTGTGTGTGTGTGTGTTTGTGTGTGTGTGTGTATATATATGACAGCAGCAATCCAAGCTGTGAGAAAACACTAAAAAGGAGGCGTGTCAGACGTTGTGGTACATTTTCTGATGCAGCTAGACGAAAAAACTTTGTGACGCTGCCGCCAAATACACAAAACAATTACTTTGACAATCATGTTACATTATTTTTAAAATGTTTCCTTTTCTTTTTCATAACTTCTTTAACACATGACATCGCTGCGAAGCGGGTTTTTATATATATATATATATATCACAGCGACACTCATAACAGTGACAAAACAATTACATTGACAATCATGTTACGTTATTTTCAAAATGTTTCCTTTTCTTTCTCTTTCCTTCTTTAACACACTACTTCTCCGCTGCCAAGATATCTATAGATAGATAGAGATATATACTGTATATATAGATAGATATGAAAACAACATATATATATATATATAGATAGATAGATATATATATATATATATATAGATAGATAGATATGAGAACAACACTCATATCAATGACAAAACAATTACATTAACAATCAAGTTACGTTGTTTTTCAAATTTTTCCTTTTCTTTTTTGTACCTTCTTTAACGCACTACTTCTCACTCTTGGCTTGGTATTCTACTATTCTATATATATATATATATATATATATATATATATATATATATATATATATATATATATATATTGTAATATGTTTTCGTAAAAATAAAGCACTTCCACAATGGAAAAAGTTTTGTGGGCCGTCCCCATATAATATCCATTGGACAGAAAAAGAAAACACAAAGAGTTTGTAGTGATCAAAAAGCACATATAGCGATTGACAAAATAACATTCAAAGATTGTGTTTATATACAGAATACTAAATGGAGAACATAATTGAGTTGGTAAGAGATGACATCAAAACTGTGAGACAGATACAATATCATCAAAGGGGGAAGTGAGGTAATGACAAAAGTGATGTGATCAGATGGAGCGGTAGTATCGTCAATGGGAAGGGCTAAAAGTATCGTCATCTGGAGGTGCCCGACGTGATGTCTTGTTAGCCGTTTGTCTGATGAGAGAGAGAGAGAGAGAGAGAGACGTTAGTACCGCAGATCAACCACCCTGTCTCGCGATGTTTCACTCACCTTTATGTTTGTTGACTGTCTCCTAAGCACATGTGTGTGACTCTATATATATATAGTAACAAGTAAGAGTCCAAGACATCATAAAGGTTTGGGCCAGCCACCCATATATTGTTTTTCCCGGCTGCAAAAGATTGAAATAAGTAGCATGATGTGCATAGAACAGAGTCCAAAACAGAACTGATTACAATAGACAAAGGCTTTAAAGGCCCATAGAGGAAATGACATCATTAAAAGGGCCAGATCCTGAAGTGATGTTGTCTGGACTGGAAGTGACGTCAGCAAAGGGGCTGGCTTCAGAAGAGGTCATGGGCACGAGAGTGAGCATCAGCATTGGCATGGAGAGAGGCCTTACGATGAATTAGCGAAAACTTGTAAGGTTGGTGGTCAAGAAACCACCTAGTGACCCATGGATTCGACTCTTTGTGAAGGGCCATCCACTGTAAGGGAGCATGACCCGTCACCATAGTGAACTCCCGGCCGAAGAGGTAGTACCTCAACTGCGTAATCGGCCATTTAATCACAAGGGCTTCCCTTTTCACCTCTGCATACCTGGTCTCCCGATCCAACAGTTTCCAGCTTAGGTACATGACGGGGTGTTCAACACCATTGACTCTTTGGCTCAACACGCAACCCAGGCCTGGGTCCGAAGAGTCCGTTTGGAAAATAAAAGGGAGAGAAAAATTAGGAACTTTTAACATTGGTGGTGAAGTAAGAGCCTGTTTTAAGTCACAGAATGCAGCGTCCGTCTTGTCAGTCCATACCACATGATTAGTCGCCCTTTTCTTTGTTAGATCAGGCAAGGGTGCCATTCTCTCTGAAAACCTAGGTACGAACTGGCGGACTTGGACTTGACACTTGGTTCGCGGGCGGGACCATTTTAAAATGGCATCTATTTTTGAACACTGTGGTTTCACTGTACCCCGACCCACCAGGTATCCCAAATATTTAGCCTCTTTTTGTCCAAAGAAAGATTTCTTTGGATTGATACGAAGCCCGGCTTCTCCTAGTGTCCACAATACTGCTGTGACTTGCCGTATGTGTTCCTTCCATGTACTGGAATAGATGGCGACATCATCCAGATAGGCAGCACTATATGCATTATGGGGCCAGAGCACTTTGTCCACCAGACGTTGGAAAGTTGCAGGAGCCCTGTGTTACCCGAAAGTAAGGACCCGATACTGCCAGTGTCTGCTAGGGGTGCTAAATGCTGTCTTGACCTTTGCGGAGTCCGTTAAAGGAATCTGCCAGTACCATTTTGTCATGTCAAGTGTGGTCAAAAATTTTGCTTGGCCAACCCTTTCGAGGAGGTTGTCCATGCAAGGCATACGGTAAGCATCGAATAGGGAGACCTGGTTAAGCTGACGGAAGTCATTGCAAAACCTCCAACTGCCATCAGACTTACTAACCTATATGATTGGACTGGACCAGGGACTATAACTTTCCTCTAGCACTCCTAGCTGCAGCATTCGTTTGATTTCCAGTTCCACTTCTGTTTTCTTTGCCTCAGGAAGTCAATAGGGGCGCTCTCAGACTATAACCCTGGTTCAGTCACTATATCGTGCGCAATCAGAGAGGTCCTTCCAGGTTTTTTACTCACCACCTCCGAGACGGACAGGATAGCTGATTCCATCTCCTGCCTTTGTCTAGCAGTTAATTCCCTGCCAAAATTAAGGGTGTCTGTGTGAGCAAAGAATGGGCAGGGCTGAGCGAGGGAGGGATCAGGTTCCCTTTCCTTCCACAGCTTCAGCAAGTTCACATAATAAACCCACTCACTTAGTCTGCGATTGGGTTGTTTCACCAAATAGTCAACCGATCCTTTCCTCTCCTTAATTTCATAAGGGCCTTTAGAATGGGAGGTGGGAACTAACACCATGACACAATCCCCCGGATGAAATTCTCGGACTGTCGTGCCACGGTGAGAAAGACAGTTAGCGCACTCCACTGCCCCCTGGTCGGATGTTTTATTACAATTATTCAGACCCTTTAGCTGCCTACTACTTGCATGTGTGTGACTATACATATATACTGTATATATATATATATATACACATATATATATATATATATATAGTAAAAGAAGCACAAGACACTTGCATAAAGGTTTGGGGTTTTGCCCCGTATACTGTAACAAAAATCAGGTCTTTCTCTTTCAGACATAAAATATCAAAAATCATAAGACAAAGATGGCGGGTTCGGGGGGACAATATAAAGGGATGGACCGGAAATCAGTCGTGATGGTTGCTGGGAAGGCGTGATGGATTGTGGGAGGTTGACGTCATCTTTGGGGGACCAGAGGGAAGAAAGGAACCCGGAAGTAGAGACTGTTGTGTATTCCGGGTTTTACTGTGACGTCACTTCGTCTTTTCTATGGAAGAAAGGAGAGAGAGGTTAGTACGCTGTCTTTGTACCCCGGCCAGGTTTATAGCGGTGCGCGTCGGGTCTTTCAACTACTTCCGATGCGCTCGTGAGTGACCCGGGGATTCGACTCCCGATGCAGAGCCAACCACTGGAGTACGACATGGTCCGTTACCAAGGTGAACTCCCAACCCAGGAGGTAATACCTCAGATGCGTTACCACCCACTTTATGGCCAAAGCTTCCCGTTCGACCGCTGCATATCTGGTCTCCCGGTCCAGCAGTTTCCGGCTCAGGCACATGACGGGGTGTCCGACACCATCGATGCTTTGGCTAAACACGGCGCCAAGATCTGTGTACGAAGCATCGGTCTGGAGGAAAAGTCAGGTGTTCTCAAAACAGGTGCAGAGCTAAGAGCCTTTTTCAAGTCACTGAATGCTCGTTCCGTATCATTATTCCACACCACTTGGAAAGGGGCCCGCTTCTTTGTTAACTCTGTCAAAGGTGCTGCCCTCTCGGAAAACCGAGGTACAAACCGATGATAATACCCAAAGAGTCCCAGGAAGGCTTGCACCTGTTTCTTGACCATCGGGCGGGGCTATTCTAAAATGGTTTTGACTTTGTTACACTGGGGTTTCACGAGTCCTCCACCCACCAGGTAGCCTAAACACTTGGCCTCGCTCAAACCAAAATAACATTTACGAGGGATGATGCTTTTGCTAGTGTCAGGAGAACCGTGTACACCTGTAATACATGTTCCTCCCAGGTGCCGGAAAAAATGACCATGTCATCCAGGTAGGCGGCACAATAGGACTGGTGGGGCTGTAGCACTCTGTCTACCAGACGCTGAAATGTTGCCGGTGCCCTGTGCAGCCCAAATGGGAGGACCTTGTATTGCCAGTGTCCACTGGGGGTACTAAAAGCTGTCTTCTCTTTTGTGGATGCTGTTAAGAGAATTTGCCAGTACCCTTTTGTCATATCCAGGGTAGTCAAATAACGGGCCGTCCCCAGCCTTTCAAGAAGCTCGTCTATCCGGGACATGGGGGGTAGGCGTCAAACTTGGAGACCTGATTGAGACATCTGAAGTCATTACAGAATCTCCAGGAGCCGTCCGGCATAGAAACGAGGACGATCGGACTGGACCAGGGGCTATGGCTTTCCTCAATAATGTCCAGATCCAACATCCGTTGTACCTCTAGCTCCACCTCTGTACATTTCACTTCCGGGAGACGATAAGGTCTTTCCCTGACTACCTACCCCGCATCCGTCACTATGTCGTGCTTAATTAGCGCAGTCCGCCCTGGTGTCTCGCTGACCACTTCCGGGACCGACCGAATTGCTCCCAGGAGCTCCTGTCGTTGTTGGGGACTCAAATTGGGACCGAGGTTAAGGTCATCTTTTTCCGAGAAAAGGGAGAGGGCCGGTCCTGGGAGAGACAATTCCTTCCTTTCCCTCCAGAGTTTCAGCAAGTTCACATGATAGACTCTCACACTCGGTCGACGATTCAGCTGAAGCACCAAATAGTCCACGAGCCCTTTCCTCTCTTTCACCTCGTACGGGCCCTGCTAATGGGCCAACAATTTGGAGTGGGAAGTGAGCACGAGCACCATTACACGGTCCCCTGGATGGAATTCACGTAGGGATGTGTTCCGGTCATAATTGCAGGCCTGCACTGCTTGAGCCTTGGACAAGAATTCCTTTAGGATGGGTCTAATTTTTTTTAGCCTATCGCATAACTGCGCGATATGCTCTAGAATACTAACGGAGGGAAGCGCCTCTCCTTCCCATCCCTCTTTTAGGACATCCAGAATACCTCGGGGCTGACGTTCATACAAAAGTTCAAAAGGGGAAAACCCGGTAGAAGCCTGAGGCACCTCCCGATACGCGAAAAGCACTAAGGGTAAAAGTTGGTCCCAGTTCCGACCGTCCGCGCTGACTACCTTTCGGAGCATCTGTTTCAAGGTCTGATTGAAACATTCCATCAACCCATCCGTCTGGGGGTGGTATACAGACGTCTTGAGGTGCTTAATGCGGAGCAACTTAGCCACCTCCCTGAACGTATCCGAAATAAAGGGGGTACCCTGATCCGTGAGGACTTCTTTGGGTATACCCACTCGGGCAAAGAGGGCTACTAGTTCCCGCACAATGTTTTTCAAATTGGCAGCTCGCAAGGCTTACCGCGTATACTTTCCGACCAGTCATGTCCCAGTATAACCGGAATGGGGGGATCGGGTAGCACTGCAACAAACATTCGTTTAGGTTCCCCTTTCCAGGTTATGCAACAGTATGCGGACCTATAAGACTTGGTCCTCCCATGTATACACATGACTTTCATATTCGGAGTGGCCCACTGTCCCGGCAAGACATAACGGCGAGCAACAATGGTGATGTTACTCCTGGAATCAAATAACGAGACCACCAAGTGGCCATTAAGTAACACCACTCCCGTGTTCTTTACTGCCAGGGGATTAGACAGTGCACAGTACCTCTCACCCCGGATCCAGCTGTAGTCCATTGGCTCATGGTTCAGAGGGAAAGAGCTGACGATGTTTCCCGGCTCACCGCACTTGAAACAGCGTGGCAAGGAGAGGGGTCGATCGTGTGGCTTAGCCGGAGCCTCCAGACCTTGGGGGGGGCCTCTGGAATGGCCAAATGTCCCTGTCGGGCCCCGCGAGCTGACCTCTCCACCTCCCCAAGTCGTTTGACCACCAGCTGTCGCTTAAGTACCTCCAGAAGGCAGTTCATGGTCTTAAAGGGATATCTCCCTGGACCTGCTGGGGGAGATATTCCAGCATTGCTTATAAGAACGCTTCACAGACCACCAACTCCACCACTTGCCGAGCCTGGGTGACTGGCTGTAGCCAGTGCCCGATCTTGCCCCAAAACTCAAAGGCTTGTGCCCTAGGGGGACCTTTGGGGTCGAATCGCCAGTGCCGCCACTCCCACGCCTGCTGGTCGGAGATTACGCCATAGTGTTTAAAGATCTCGGCCTTCAGGAGAGAGTACTGGGCAGCTTCCTCCTCAGGGAGATCGTGATAAGCCCACTGCGCCGGGCCCTTTAGGTACGGGGCCAATATAGTGGCCCACTCCGCACGCGGCCACTGATTACGGGTGGCCGTCAGCTCAAAGATTGCGAGGTACGACTCAATGTCGTCAGCCTCAGATAGTGCCAAAATTGGAGGAGGCGGCGGCCGCAAGGACTCCGGCTTTACCATCTCTGGATGCGGCCAGTCGTCTCCTTGCATCTGTTAGTTCCGCCCTCATGGTAGCGTGTTCCACTTTCACGCATGTAACACCGTGGCCAGGATGTTAAGCACCGAGTTCAGGTCCTGTCCTTCGGTCATTTTTCTCGGACATTTGTATCCTGCCAACTACGCCACTTGCATAAAGGTTTGGGGTTTTGCCCCTGTGGAGCTGACCCGGACACAGACAGGTGGACATGTTGTTACTCACCACCACACGTTTACTATTTACAATATTTACAATGATTTGGTCACTTAGACCCAGTTCAATAAAGTGCACAAACCCCAACACACACAGTCCTGGCCACAAATGCCTTCTTCTCGGGCCGCCTCAACTCTCCTCTCTTGCCTCGTCCTTCTTCCACCCGACTCTAGCGCTGAATGAATGTGCCCGGATGAGCCCCAGGTGTTCCCAGCATTCCTCCTCTGGCCACGCCCCAGCGTGGCGGAAGTGCCGGCTGTCCTTCCGGCAGCTCTCCGGGTGCCGTCCTAAATCTTCCCCCCAGCACTTCCTGGTGTGGCGGAAGTGCTGGGGTAACAGGTCCCCAAGTCATTGGGGCGCCTCCTGGCGGTGACCACGGGCCCCTACAGGTTGGAGCTTCCATGCCCTGTACCCGTGGCCCCCAGAGCAACCAGGAAGGCAGCCCCCACGTGATCCAGGGTGGGCTCTGACCCTCTTCCGGTCCCTCACGGCGTCCCGGCTGGGTTGTTGCCCCCCATTTACTGTAACAAAAATCAGGTCTTTTTCTTTCAGACATAAAATATCAAAAATCATAAGACAAAGATGGCAGGCTCGGGGAGTCAATATAAAGGGATGGACCGGAAATCAGACATGATGATTGCTGGGAAGGCGTGATGGATTGTGGGAGGTTGACGTCATCTTTGAGGGACCAGAGGGAAGAAAGGAACCCAGAAGTAGAGACCATTTTGTATTCCGGGTTTTTACAGCGATGTCGCTTCGTCTTTTCTACGGAAGAAAGGAGAGAGAGGTTAGTACGCTGTCTTTGTCCCCCGGCTGGGTTTATCGCAGTGCGTGTCGGGTCTTTCAACTGCTCCCAATGCACTTGTGCGTGACAATATAAATATAAAATATAATATAATATAAAATATTAGTAATCAACAAAAAGTTTGAAATTCTCTAGTTCAAAAGCCACAAATGAGAATCAAAATAATTATAAAACATGTAAATGGAGGCTCAGAAAAATTAAAAAAGAAAATGAAGTATAACACCAGCATTGTGGATTACTCATTGTCCAAGTTTGTGGATACATTCTACAGAGGCTTACACATAATAGTGAATGAACTAGTGCTTAATTTGATTTACATTCCAGCATTGATGAAGAGTAGGCTTGATTTATTGGTTTTCACCTGGCACCTCACTGGCTTTCATGTTATTTTCTGACATGTAATTTATTGCCTTTGTGGCCTGATGGTTTTTTCAGCCCTTGGCAGTACAGATGGAAGCTGAACTAACAATAACACGCTGAGAAACTAATATTCCAAAGTACAAACCCCTTTTTTGAACCTTCTCAACACAGACCCTCTTAACCTTGGTCTCTCAATCCCAAATCTTCTGATTAGTTAAGCACTTGCCACAACATAATGAAGTAGCCTCTGACATGGAGTAGTCTTCAAAATCCATCAATGTGTCACTTCAAGTCAAGCTGCAAAATTATTTTGGATGTTAAAATATTGTCCCTTTTGGTCCTGGGGACACCAGGCTAGAACTCTTTCTATTTCCAATTCTCTCTTGTGCAAACATGTGCACTCCAGAAGCTGTGATGTCCCTGGCCTCTGTCTGCTCCTGAGGAACATTGTTAAGTGTCCACCCTAGATCTACTAACACTTTCTCCCACTCCTTCCATAGTGGTTTAACTGTCACAGAAAACCTAATGCTCATGACTCAAACCACCCCCAGCAGTTTATTAATTATTACACTGCTATGGCAAGTTGTATTGCTATTACCAACATATCATGTACCTCATCTTTACATGCTCTGTCCCTGTCCTGTGCCATCATTTCTATTTGCTCTTCCCATCCTAACCAGGGACCCTAGTACAAAAGTTAAAATTAGTACAGTACATATGGATGGATTACAATTGGCGCACAGACATGTAAGCATCTTTTTTAAAAATGTATAACGTACTGTATGTGCTTTCTGCTGTATTCAGTCAGTTACTGAAAATAATAGTGGAAATTTCATTTATGAATATTTTACATCACCAGGCAAAGTTTCACCACTGAATATGCCTTACCAATTCCCATTTCAATATTCAACTATGTAAATTATAATGTTTTTCTTTTTCCGAAAATATAGCTAATGTGCCAGCAGATGGATGTAGTTCATCATATAAAAATTTTCCCATCAACTTACTTTGTATAACACAACGAAAGGGAACTCTTTATTTTTGGCTTTCACTCCAGACAAAGTCAACAAAATGCCGCTTTGAGTCTAACATTTTGGACTTTGGCTTTTCCTTACAGTTAATGTTTGGCTTTAAATGGCTATGTGTGATAGCTGAATTAAGAACACTGTGACAGCAAAACAGAAAAGCATGTACACAGCTGCAATCGATTATCTTTTAATTACAGAAAGTCAAAAATATTTACTTAAACTGAGATGCAAATTAAGAACTTTTTAATGTACCAATACATTAATGTCAGATTTTATACAGTCATAATTCAAATCAGGAAATTCAAACTGGGGATCATTGATGTCATTTTGAAGTTTTTATTAGCCTTTGAAGTTTTGCTGTTTCAAGGTGCTATAAAGATATCTTCATTCAGAAATGAACATTGTGTATTAGTTGTGCATGGTATGGCCAAAAATCCATATCAAAGTATGATTACAAATTCTGACAGTTCGAGTAGATACTGGTATAAAGTATTAGTATGTACAGTATTTTTCATACTGAACAAAATATTGTTAACAAACAACAAATATAATAAAATATATATAATAATTATTATTATTAATTGTGCACATAACATGTCTTTTATCTGTGGAAACACTTGTTAATGCACTGCTACTCAAATGGAATCAAGAGCAGGTAATTGCTTTTTAATAATTACAGCTATTGTTTTTCATTGGCACTTACAATTTTCTTCCTCTTGGGACCTGGAACTTAGTATCACTGTCATTTTGCTGTGATTATCCTTACTAGCCTTGTAGTGTGACATTAAATTAGACAACCCTTCATTAGAATCTTCTCATATTTTACCAGAGTGTCATTCTGCATTGTTAGAAAGCCTGACTGATTCGTCAAGGACAGAAGAATTTTCTGTAAATATCAATTTTTGCTTTTCTCTTAATGATTGTCAGGAAATCTCAGCCTAATAAAGTAATGTTTTAATTTTACAGTAAACCCTCGTTTATCACGGTTAATCCGTTCCAGACTCTACCGTGATAAATGAATTTTCGCGAAGTAGGATTCTTTATTTATAAATCGAATATTTTCGCAGTTAGAGTATAGAAAACCTGTTTACGACCTTCTAAATACGTTTTTTAACATTATTAGAGCCATCTAGACATGAAATAACACCCTTTAATCACCATTACACTCGTATTACCCAATATATTAGACAAAATAAGAGAAAATAAGACATATTAGGCGTTACAAATATCATATTACTAGGCTTTTCGCCTTTTAAGGCAACCGACTTTTATCCTCAATTTTTGTGCGCTCCATGTGTACATCAGGCATGTAAGTGTAGAGAATGAGAACATCAAAGTGCCCATTCATAACATCTCTCGAAAACCTACGTTTTTTTTTATCCCCTCAAGTGCCTGTCCAAAGTCGTACAATGTCAGCCCGAATCTGTACCGCTAAAGATGGAGTTTCATGCACTAAATAAGCTATAGATGAGAATAAGCAAGCACCATCTCCCCTGATATTTACTACGCGGTGAGGCATTTGTACTCCATCAACATTAATTATTTCCAGAGATAATTTTGTCTATTTTTCCAGCACATCGCGCACAAAAGCAAGGGAACGATGAGAGCACCAGAACTCTGCTCACATCGTGTCGCTTCATACCTCAAGCCGCAAGTAGTAAGTCTGTAATAAGCAGAATACCGCTACGCTTTGCACTCACGGGACGGAAGGACAATCCCGAACGCTTTTATATAGTAGATTATTGTACCGTACATTTAATTGCACACAAACACACACAGTTCTTACACACAACCACTAACCTATGACACAACCTCAGTAGGAGAGTCTTCAGAGGTGCTGCAGTATCTTCAGCAGGTGCGTTGTTGTCTTCTTCCGCTAAAGGAGTACTAGGAGTAGGCAGTGGGTGTCTGGGTGCGCGGCTGAAGAACATCTTGATAGGCAGTTGCTGGCGCTGTCTTTTCATATGGGTGAGGAAGCTTTTGTAGGGTATTGTCATCTTTAATCATATCCAAGGGTTTCACCTTCTCCTGGATAGTAAGCATCTTCCTCCGGCGCTTAATTTTATTGTCAGAAGGCTTAGAAAAAGCAGTACGTTTAGGAGCCATTGTAGGGCTTAGATAAAAGTTCTCAGAAAGCGCGTGCGTATTGACGTAAGCGTGTATGAGAAAAAAATCGCGATAGAGTGAAGCCGCGAAAGTCGAAGCGTGATATAGCGAGGGATCACTGTATTTATTAATAATTAAGCATATTACAATTCTTAACCTAATTTAATGCTGCCCCATTCAGCTTTTGAGATGGCTACTTACTTAACACAGCCTTAGCTGCCCAATTTTAAAAGTGTGTTTTGAATAAGAAAAGTGGGATTTAGACTTTTGTTTGTGCTATTCTATTTTGGACAAAAGTAAATTACCTGCCTTCCAAATGAAGGTTGGGGCGGCATTTTTCTAAACTCAGGCACCGTGCCCGTGAATTAATCATTATTGTTTTATATTTCACTGAAATGTTTTACTTGCACTCCAAGTTCTTTTTTTTTTCTATTTCCAATTTCTTCACATGTTTTTATTATTTGAGGTGTATTATTTGTAACTCTAAATTGGCCCTATGAGAGTATATGCATTAGAGGGCCCTGCCAATAACTGGCATCCTTCCCTGGGATGGCAGTGTATGTGGTTAAGGCTTTGGAGTTCAGCCCCAGAGGTTATGCGTTCAAATTTCACTGCTGTGTGGCCACCTGCTTGTGCTTCAATTTGAAAAAAAAAGAAATGTAACCAATTGTGTCTGTAATGTTCTAAGGCTCCTTAGATACAAGCATCAGCCAAATAAGTAAATGCAGTGTTCTATTGTCCCCTAGGAATCCCTGATCTGTATTGAGCATTTTTAAGCATGTAATGTTATATTTCTTTCAACAGGCATTCCCGATGGATTTGGTTCCTGCCTTGATCCTGATGCTGCTGAATCTCAAGTACATGTATTAACCAGGTTTGATAACAGATGTAAAGAGTTTCTTGTAAAAGGTTTTTATTTTTTTCTTTCTTTTGCCTTTGGACTTCTTACATCCTGTTTCTTCCAGTATTTCTACGCACAAAATGATTTGCTTTTACAGCCCAAAGTCAATGGCAGCCTAAGCTGTCCTGAAAGGAGTATGCTCTAGAGCAGCTAGTCTATAACGGAGTGTGCTCGCAATAGATGAGCTCACAATCCAGAATTACTTTCTGCCTTTCAACTGATGCTGTGAATATCAATGTATTTAAATCTTTTTTCCTTAATATATTAACTTATACATTTGCCCAAATAGTTTTTTGGCTTGTTAACTACAGCAGGTTCAATTATTTCCTTTATTAATATTGTTATTAATTTTGTTATATTTGCTTAACATCCATCCATCCATTATCCAACCCGCTATATCCTAACTACAGGGTCATGGGGGTCTGCTGGAGCCAATCCCAGCCAACATAGGGCGCAAGGCAGGAAACAAACCCAAGCATACACTAGGGACAATTTAGGATCGCCAATGCACCTAACCTGCATGTCTTTGGACTGTGGAAGGAAACGGGAGTACCTGGAGGAAACCCACGCAGACATTATATTTTGAATTCTCCCAAGAGACCATTTTGTTTTCTAATGGGAGCTGTCATTTTAAACCATTGTTATGGGTTATAGTTTAATGAAAGTTGTGCATACATGCAATCTTATAAAGGCTGGCAATGTGAACAACACTTACTCCAAGACTATGGATCCTCTATTAATGAATTTTGCCATGTAAAGACTGGTTTACTGTTTCATGGCAAGGAAAATGGCATTCTATTTTGACCCTGATTTAGCATTTTGTATTAGGATTTGCTACACTATGTCTTTAAGGTACTCCTGGTAAAAAAACGTGGTTGGTCTTTATAAATTACTGTTTGTCAAGTCTTTACCTTGGTATAAAAGCTGGGTAGATTAATTTTGACAATACTGTATAATGAAATAATGTAATGAGTTTTAGAACCTGACTACTTTTGAAGCTGGTGGTATTCTCCTAACTAATGAATAGACTAGGGGTAAAAACATATAGTAAACAGTTTCAGATATATTAGAAGGGGTGTATGCTTGAACAACTGCAGTTGCAGTTCAAGAGGTTTACATATATTATCTGTTATATATGAGTTTAGGGTTGACATTTAAGTCTTTCTTTTTAAGAGTTTTGGCTTATTTGTAATGAGACACTTCATTTTGGTTGTATATTTCACTCTGGCTTTGAGAGGCTGATCAAGACCACTCTTTATATTATGAAAATAGTGTGTGCTCTCCGTCATCTCTGTTGGATTTTAGGATGATATCATTTTACTTCTGTTCATTGTGCAAGGCTTTTCACCTCGTACTGCCAAAAAAATAATGAAAAAAATATTGGGTTGCTACATCTTATGTGTCTCCTCATTGCACTCAGTACAAGCAGTAGGTCCTAAACATAAGTGAGGTGTAACTTCAGCCTCATCCTGCATTACCTCAACAATACAAGGCTGAGTTTTATCTAGTGCAGATTGCCACCACCTACTGCTTTGAACTTCTGCTTGCTTTGTATCATTCCTCCATGGCTTCCTTTCTGTTTAGGCACTGCTAGAGAATTTTATTCAAATACATTTACATGCAGATCTTGCCTCTTGCTGGCAGTTCCTTTCTCAAAACATTTCAAATTCCCAATATGAATATCACTTTCACTCACTAAAGAGAACTGATATGTGACAATCAGATAAATGAGAAGGCTGCCATGGAGTCAGGATGTTGGTATGCTCACAAAGCTGGAATAGAATTCTACTGCAGATAGCAGTTCATACTATGAAAATAGTAAAAAAAATGCATCAATCAAGACAGAGATTTTGAAGTTAATATTGTTGCATATATTTGATGGAAATTTACTAACTTCTGCAGTGGGCTGGCACCCTCCCAGAGTTTGTTTCCTGCCTTGCGCCCTGTGTTGGCTGAGATTGGCTGAGTCCAACAGACCCCTGTGACCCTGTAGTTAGGATATAGTGGGTTGGATAATGGATGAATGGATTTACTAACTTCCTATTCATGTTTAATTCCATCCATCCATTATCCAATTCCATCCAACACAGGGCGCAAGGCAGGAAACAAACCCCTGGCAGGGCACCAGCCCACCACAGGGTGCACACATACACACACACACACCAAGCACACACTAGGAACAATTTAGGATCGCCATGCAGGGAAGACCCGGGAAGCGAACCTCATGTTTAATTTGAATCATAAAATTAATATGTTCATTAACTTTGACATATACATACTCTGATATGCAAATGAGGGAAAAGAAAACCAAAGAAAAGTTGGGGTACTGACCCTATTTACTGCCAAAGTCCAAAACAAAAATGAGCCTTCCTAGCCTGTGAGTCTTCTCAAAATTTTCCTCTTTCTTGAGCAGGTCTGATTTGTGGCGCTCTGTCATGTGGGATTGCATTCCTGAGACTGAGAGCCCTCAAATGTATGTTGTGCCAGCCAGAAGAGGCATTGTTTAGGTAAATAGAGGCCAGACTTAGGTGCTATCAGTTTGATGGCTTCCCAAGAGCTATGGAGGAGAAAAGAGAAAGCATTGTTAGTGTTGGTGGCCCCTTTTGCCCCTTGCCTGGAAGGTAATCCTCAGGCATTTGCACGTAACCCAGCCCCACCCAGACCTCACCTTGAGGTTATGAATCTCTTACAGGGCATCAGTGTTGGGATGGATGTTCCAACATCAGTGCAGGATGGCGAACTTGTATGGCTGGAGGCTGGGGAACCACCTGGTGTTGTGGAGGTTGTTCTGCAATTGGATGGGGGTATTATCAATATTCCTGCACAAGAGGATAGCAGCAAAGCTGTTTCACTGCCCATTTAATGGCTAGGACCTCCCATTCAACCTCCGTGTACCATCTCTCCCAGTTCAACATTTTTTGGCTCAGAAACATTGTAGAGTATTCTGCTCCATTGATGACTTGGCTCAGTCCATGGTTGGTAGCAGTCACGTCAGTCTGGGGAAGGAAAGGCAAAGAGAAATTAGGAGAAGCTGGAGTAAGGGCCATCTTCAAGTCACAGAATATGGCTTCTGCCTTATATCCTCATGTCACCATGTTGGGAGTCCTCTTCTTCATGAAGTCTGTTAAAGGTGCTGCCCTCTCAGAAAAGCGGGGTACAAACCTCTGGTAATACGCCAGTCCCAGGAAAGCTTGAATCTACCTTTCGGTATGTTGCCAGGCCCAGTCACAAATGACAGTAACTTTGGATCAATGGGATTTGATCTGTCTTCCATCCACTTATAACATAGGCACTTAGCCTTGGTCAACCCAAAATAACATTTTGTTATTATAGCCCAAAGGGTAGAACGTGATATTGCCAATGGTCACAATGTCATGGGCTATCAGCACTAACTATCATGATCTTGGATCAACCATGACCTGCAGCTTGGCAATCGTAATGGCTAGCTCTTGCCTCTACCAAGGACTGAGGTTGTCTCTGTAGTTGAACAGTTCATTGTCTCCATACAAGGTCTCCGCAGGTGGAGCTGCAACACCTGATTCAGCCCAGTCATGCCAGAACTTGAGGAGGTTGGCATGGTAAATATGCTCAGAAGGACGGCAGATTGGGTTGGTAAACTAAATAATCCTCCAACCCCTTGAATTCCCTGACCTCACAGAGACTCTGCCAATAGTCTAGGAGCTTTGAGTGGGATGGGGGAAACGAGGTCCATCACTTAGTCCCAAGAGTGGAACTCTCACAAGCAGATGCCACAATTGTACAGGTGGGCCTGATTGTACTGAACCGCCCCATGTGGTCTTGAACTACATTGTATGGATTGTAGCTTTGCAAAGCAGTCGCATAAGGGCATGACAAAATCCACAATGTTGTGGGAGCAGGGCACTGCTTTTTCCTCCCTGTCTTTGAAGATTTAGCAGCACCCACTGCCACCTCCCATGCAATAGTTCAAAGTAGGAAAACCCTATCTAGTCTCTGGTTGCCTCCCATGAGCATACACCACCTTCCTCAATATCTGCTGAGCGTTTTGTTAAAGCACTCTGCTAAGCCATCTTTCTGGGGGTGATACACACTTTTATGTGAGTGATGTTCAGCAATTTGGCAACCTCTTTTAAAGTTTGCAAAGTGAACATGCACAAGGAACTCATACCTGGTCCTAGGCAATGGTTTTGGAATTAGTCAGAAACAAGTGAATGGTCTCTGGATAGCAGATGGCATAGTCCACTAAGACAAGGATGTACTCATATTTATGTCCCCATGCTGATTTGCTCAAAATAGAATGTCTGTGATTGGCATTGGGACTATTGTAGAAGTGTCCTTCTAGGGAAGCTGGCTTAATTAGCATTCCAGACTGGACCTGTAAAAACAACACACCTCCTTTTGCACACCATCCAGAAAAAGTGTGCTCTGATCTGCTGTAATATCTTTTCGTGTCCTAGACAAGTTCCTAGTAAGTGGTAGTGTGCCATATCACAGGTCTTCTGGTGATATGAGCAGGGAACTAGAAACTGGGTCAACGTCTTGCCTTGAGACTGTACTACCCAATAGTACTTATATAACAGATATGACAGATTGTTTTGTAGTATGAAATGGGTCTTGGGTGGCATGGAATTGTCAATCCATAGACCATCTACATACTCTTTGCCTTCCTTGCAAACTTCAGGAATCATTGTTCCACTTCTCACATTTAAATGAGATGGGCAGGAAATGAAACTGAACTTGCAGGGAGACTACAGAATCAGGTATAGTATGGCCTGATGTGGCAGGGTTAGAGGTTGGAACTGGCGGCAACATACCAGACCAGTCATCAGTCTTGCCCCCCATGTCACCCACGTTATACTCGGTCACCACACCCTTACCTGCTCGTTTGCACGGCAGGATATCACTTTGGGGCGGTTTGCTTACATTAATTACAAGGCTCTGCTTCAGGAACAGACACAGGTAGTCCTCACCAGCGTTTTTATGCAACCAACTTTTTCTCAGTATCACAGCATGCAGAGATTGCAGCACTACCACCATACACAGCTGTCTGAGGCTTTCTTGGACACGTAATCAGAAGAGGGTGTTGAGGCAGCAACAGGCCTCACTGTGTATACAGGTATTGTATTGCTTCAGTGGAACAAACCAGCAGGTAACAATGGTAGTGTTGCTGCTAGAGTCATATAGATTGAGGACAAGATTCTATTGACTAGCACCGCACATGTAAAAGGACAATTGAAAATTAAGTGCCCCTTCTCCCAGCAGCAGTAACAGTGGATCTGCACCACGGAATGTTCCTCCCTTTTTCAAGTTAGGGCTCAATGTCTTTTACACCAGGCTCCAGCTTCAGCCCACTGGATGCTCAGGTGCACCTCTTGTCCTTGGGTTTCTCACTCAGCAGGGCAGTGCAATGTTACTCCACTAGGTTCACCAGCTTCTCCATGGTTTCCCAGAGCAAACAGGATGTCTGGGAGGACATGGACGAGGTAGTCCACAGCGACCATCTGTACCACCTCATCAGCAATATTCTTGCAGGAGCACAGCCAGTAAATCAGCTTGCCCCACAAACAAATGCCTGAGAGACCAAGGTAAGCCCACAACAGGTCACAATCTCCCTCAACAAGAAGGAAGCTAGAAGGTGCACCCACTCCCATTGCAGCCAGCTCTGGCAGGTGGTGGTCCTTTCAAATATCAGCAGGTAGGTTTCAAAGTCATCCCCGGGATGCATTGGGACCAGTAGTTGGGTAGGATCTTGATCCGACATGGGGAATTGAGCTTTGGTGGTGTCATCTTGGCATCAGCTACCTATAGATGCAACTGGGTGACCTGATCAGCCAGCTATTGCATGATCTCTGTGAGGTCAATGGGTTTGGTCATCTTACCCTGGAAAATCCTCCCAGCTGTGAGGTTCAAATGAGGGAAAGGAGAACCAAAGAAAAATTGGGGTGCCAACCAGGCCATCCTGTTTACTGCCTAAGTCCAAAATACTGAACAAAAATAAAACTGCAAGGCTACATTCCTCAGACTGAGATGACATCTTCTGGGAGTCTTTGAATTTATATGGATTAGTCGAACAGGGACATGACTTAGGTACCCTCACTGAGTGGCTTCTCGAAGCTATGGAAGAGAAAAGAGACTGTATTGCGAACACTGGCACCCCCTCTTGCCTCAGCAGGGTATTGCACACCTTATCCGAGTCTGGAATGTGGTCCTCTGGCACCCATGCATGGCAATGCGTTTGTGTACACTTTATTTTCAACATTTGCTCCTAGAATAGTATCTGATTTTAGCTAAAACTCCACAGTATATAAAAAAAAATATTTTCTACTTGTCTACTCTAAAGAACAATAATGTCTTTTAGCTGATCTTTTGGCACTGACAGCAGACTGTCTACAATGAAAACAAATTCAGATACTCTGATTTGTGCAGCCCCAGCCCGTCCTCATTATTGCTTCCATTCCTCTTTTCCAAAGGGAGCCAAGCTACGGTGTAAAGGCAGCAGACACAGAGAATTATACAGCTGCATGACATCATTTGGATGCACATATTTTCCTTGTAAAGCACAGCAGTTGCTTAATCATGATGTCTGTAATTTTCAACAAGAAGCACTTTATTCTGAACTAGGTTTGGCATGTTATGTAGTCTCCTGGTCAATAAGGAATGTAAGACACCTGATTAAACAGAAGGGTAACAGGGTGAAACCTAGACAGAAGGTCATTTTTTGCAATATTAGACTGTGAATTCATCCGTCTGAGCTTCCTGGATTATTCAGCACTACCTCATGTTAGCACAGACTACTTAGTTGAAAAAAATGTTGGCCTATAAAAACAAGTAAACTTCACTGTCTTGGTGATCTAATAACATGAATGCCTGTTTTTCCCTTCTGATGTTATAGCATGTTTTATGTAAAAGCCTCACTCCTATTAGATGTTATTTAATTTATTGATAGAAAAAAATAAAACTGTCTTTTTTACATTACAGTATTCTTTTTTTCTTACAAATGGGAATTAAACTATAAATGTATTCCTTCTTTTTCCACTTCACACTTTCCCACTTCTATGTGCTTGATCAACCTTGTCCATATAGGTTGGTCGTGCAACTCCTCATCAGTCAAGTCCCTTTCCTTCAAATCTTCATTTAGTCTATCCATTCATCTCTACTTTGGCCTTCTTCATTTTCTTGTTCCCCTGTACTTCCAATCCCCTTATTCTTTTGCCCATATATTCATTGTCTCTTCTCATCACATGTCAATACCACTTCATCCTACTTTCCTGTACTTTCTTAGACATCTCTCCCACTTTTATTATACCTCTGAGTATCTTATTTCTTATTCTGTCCTTTTTGCAACTCCACACATCCATCTCAACATTCTCATTTCTACCACATCTAACTTCCTCTCCTGCACTGTCTTAACTGCCCATACAGTATATACTGTACAGGTAATTGCTGGTCTTACCACTGTCTTAAAAATCTTACCTTTAACAAGTCAAGTCAAGTTGGGGAGCATGCACTGGTGCGCTGCCGCACCCACTACATGACAAAACAACTCGGGATCCCGGTTTGCAACTCCCCAGGCAGACGCATGGTCCAGTCCCACCCTCCGGAAATTACCCTCTATCTGCCGCAGCCAGGTGTTACATGGGCCACCCCTTGGCCTGGTCCAGCCACTTGGGTCCCCAACAATGAGGATCTTACAAGCCGGATCACCCTCGGGGAAACGCGCCACATGGCCATAGTGCCATAGCTGATGCTCCCTCAAAATGGTGCTTCATTCGACACAAAGTCAAACCAACAGTACCCAAGGATTTTCCGGAGAGACACAGTACCAAAGGAGTCCATTCTTCGTCTCAGGTCACTGGATAGCGTCCATGTCTCGCAACCATATAGCAAGACAGGAAGCACCAGGACTCTAAAGACTCAGACCTTTGTCCTTTAGCATAAATATTGGGACCGCCACACACCTCTTTCCAGCAACCTCATGAGCCCCCAATCCACCTACTGAGTTCACAGGAAGAGTCACCAGAGTCATGAATGTCACTGCCAAGGTAAGTAAACCTCAATCTTTAACCTTCTCCTTAATTATTTGATCACGTAATATTCCTGATACCTTCCGTCAAATTTTCTATCCACACTGTATTGTATGGGTTATCTCTGCATCAGTTTCCCATCTTGGGCTGCCACTGATACTAGATATTTAAATTTATCCACTCTTTTCAATATCTCTCCATGAAAGCTAACGTCTGAATCCTAATCATCATTAAACTTCATATATTCTGCCTTCGTCCTATTTATCTTCAGTCATCTATCTTGCAAAGCATCCTCTCCACTTCCTGTTTTCTGGTGCTACACAAGCTCATCAGCAAAAAGCATGCACCAGGGGATTGGTCTTTTATCCCAAGACTCAACACATTCCTAATCAGATCAAAGAGGTAAAGGCTTAAAGGAGATCCAGTGTGCATACCTACTCTAACTGGGATCTTGTGTGTTACTCCAACACTGCTTTTAACCTGAGTCCTCACTGCCTCATACATATCCTAGACAATCCTCACATACTTTTCTGGTAATCCTTTCTCTCTCATGCTCCTCTAGACCTCTTTATGTGCTACTCTCTCATAGGCCTTCTCCAAATCAATAAACACCATATGCAATCCTTTCTGTTTTCTTGATGCTTCTCTATCAGCTGTCTCAATGCAAAGGCTAAATTGATTGTTCCTTTCCTTGGGATAAAATAAAAAGCCTTCTCAATAACCCTTTCCCAAATTTTCATTGTGTGTGACCTCAGCTTTATCTATCTACAGTTTCCATGCTCCTAAATATTGTCCTTCTCCTTATAAATGGATACAATCACACTGTTTCTCCACTCTTCTGGTATCCTCTTCTGTTTGTGGAACTTCTGCATTAGATCCCACAACTTATCTACTCTCTCTTCTCCTAAACTGTCCCACACTTCTGCTGGTATTTCATCTTGTCCTGTTGCCTTTCCATTTCTCGTTCTTTTAACTGCCTCCTTTACTTCCTCTTTCCTTATACAACCCTTTGATTTTGTTCACTGAACAGCTTTTCTTTTCCATCTTTTCTTGATCCTATCATGCCCACTCAAGACCACCCCTTGCTCAAATTTCATCTGCTTTATCTGACTAATAAAGTTACTCCAACATTTTTAATTTATAAGAATCAGTTCTTGCAATTCTTAAACATTTCAGAGGAATTTGTCTGCTTTCTGCTTTACTATAAAATCAAGAAGAGGAGGTTGATCAGTTATTCTAATTTACTCAGCTTTGTACACAATGATGTTGGTAAATTCTATGCTTCCCCTACAACCCCATAATTGAATTCTTTAAAGTGTCTTGCTGTGGCATTTAGTGTCACTTCTGCTTTTTTCTCTTTTTCTACTCACCCAGTCAAGGAGTGTCAGATTTATTGACAGTTATGCAAAAATCATATTAAAGGCAAATCCCGAGGGTGACAAGAGGAGTTGGTCTACAATATCTGGACTTTGATGCTGTTTTTCGAAAGGATCATGGGCCCAGTTCTTATTTTTCTGTCATGCATAGCCAGACACATTTCTATCTTGGAGATGTTCAAACCCAAGCTGGGTTGGATTGCAAAGCTTTGAGTGTGGCCACATTGAAAATGAACAACCAGGCGGCAGCAAGCAACCGAAACTGAGGAGCACTTGGATCAGGAAGAACTGCACTTCTCAGACGGGTGAGACTGATCTAATTTTCTTCTATAAAGACATTACAATAGTAAAGCTACACCAAACGCAGGATGCAGGAGTGAGCCGGCGACTGTTCTGTTTAATGTGATTTGTTTAGAGTCAGTGTTTACATGTGGTATATTAAGTATTATTGTGTTACGTGTACTGTATTACATGTATTATTGTTATTCGTGTTGTGCATCATATGGTTTTGTCACTGCAACTGTGATTTACTTTTTGCACTTGATTTTTAAATACAATCTAGAAATACATCTATGTCTCGGATTATCTGATTAATACAGGTGAGGAGGGGCTCTGATAGAATGCGTAGAGTGATTATTCTTGTAATTTCACTCCAATATAAGGGTAAGTCATCATCTGGACAATGAGTGACAGAACATTTAGGTCCATATCAACCAGCCACATAAAGTTATCCAGGGTCAGAAGGAGACAGTCAGTCTGTTGACTTCCAGCCTCTGAGATGGAATTTTCAGGCTCATATCTTTGTTTTGTTGTTTTGGCACCCTTGCATGCTATTTTCTTTGGCTACTTTTCCACAAACAAACCTAACCTGCATTAAACAGGCACCTGCTGTTTCTGCAGCCCTTTCTGTGGCTCCATGTCTACTACTTTCACGCCATATAAAATTAGACAAATGAGCTGATCACAAAAGAAGAGGATAGTAAAATCAAACTAAAAATTCTTTAGGTCACTGCCAGGACTTCAAGCAACAAGCAACCAATGTGGTTTTCATCTGCTTACAGCACTATAGGAAGATCCATGTTGTATGATATGAATTGCCACATTGTATTTGCTTTTGTTTATGGCACTAGCTATTGGAAAAATGATTAAAACATTAACGTTACTTTTCGTGCCTACAGATTTTTTTCTGTTCTGCCTTGAGGACTGGAAACTGCGTTCCTTTTTCAGCAGGAAAGATAAGTGATTGGGAGCACACTCTCAACAGTAGTCTACAGTGATAGTCATAACTGGTTGAATTCTGAAGGAGCTACACTGACAGAAGGTAGAGGACGGTAGTCCTGGATACAGTGTATTGCAACAGTAAACTGTATATCCCCAAAGCTAGGAAGAATAGGCAAACAAAAGAGACAGAGGTTAGACATGTGGATCCACATTAGAAAGAATCTATTGAGGTGAGAGGAGGATTGTCACCAAAAGCCTTTCCAAGATAATTGACTCCCACTCAGAAAAAACCTTAGTAGTGCCTTTTTCTCCCAGTCTCAGTCTATGAGGAATTAGCACAATCTCTTCATGAATACCCTGGTTTTGTCCCACATTCTATGAATGTTAAGCTAATCATTGACTATATGGTTCTATATAAGTGAGTATGGATATTTGTGCAAGTTTGCTTTGCAAAGAAGTGACTTCATTCCACATTAGTCATCTACCTAATGCCTTACAGTATATTGTTGAAATAGCCAGTGGCTTCCACGCTTCTTGTAAAGGAAGAATCAGGTCCAAAAAATATAAATATAAATGTGCAGACTTTTAGTTGGCCAATACAGTACCACAGATGTTTATTGATTTGTATGCTTGTTTAGAGTTTATCTAATTATTAGCCTTTCCTGATTTGAAATACATTTTATCTTAATTGTAAAATGTAAATGTTTTCATAGACGTTCACATCATCACATTATATTTCTCAGTTTCTAAGTGGAAGGAATATCCATTCATTAATTTGCTAAAGCCTTTTAAATTGTTTCAGGGCCACATCAAGCCAGTAGATTACTTTCAGCACATGAGGTTGCATTTTACTGCACAACCTGCCTTTCTAAGACAATATACTTTATTTGAAGCATCCCTTGCACTGCTTCCGAATGCCACCTTTGTTCCTTCTGTTGATTTGCTATGTCATAGCAGTCAAATGCTGACAGAGCCTTTAGTCACAGGACTTACAAAGCATTAACTTATATAAATTTACAATTTACTTTCATTTCAATTTTTTCTTTTAGCGCGTTTTGTCTTTTGTTAGTTTGTCACTCTGGGTGCACTCCTAGAACAGCTAGTAAAAATATTCTACTATGTTACAGACCTTGAATATCATTGAGTCTTTCTTTCTTTCTTTCTTTCTTTCTTTCTTTCTTTCTTTCTTTCTTTCGTTAAGAAAACAAATATATTTTGAAATAAGACTTATACAAGCTCATAAGATATAATCTAGCTCTCAGATTCCCCCCACAACCTCCCTAATACACCTACTAAATCATCTACAACTAGCTGGAATGGGCAGTAGGACTGAGTATCAGCATTGATGTCCCGATTCAATTAGATACCAATTCACAATGCCTCAATTCAATCTGATATCGATTTTATCTGGCCTGAATTAGCGTGCACTAAAATATTTGAAGTTTTGACTTTTTTTAGAAATTATTTAACCATGCACAGACAACATTAATAAACCAACCATTATCCAACCTGCTATATCTTAACTACAGGGTCATGGGGGTCTGCTGGAGCCAATCTCAGCCAACACAGGGCGCAAGGCAGGAAACAAACCCACCACAGACAACATTAATATAATGTGACAAATTTCAATAAAATTTTATTTGAAGGTTGTCTACACGGTGACTTTATAATATATGCATAAGCATGGAATTACATTTCAAGAAAAAAATACTGGATTAGAAATGTACAGTTTACATGAATATTTGGAAAATATGGAATAAAATATTGCATCAAAAAAAACTTTATCACAGCACTGCACTCATTCAAAATCCTCTTTAATAAAACCGCTGTATGCGTCCAGGTGTCCGTGTGTGTGTCTTCTGGTGAAGTGCGCATGCACGGGGCCGTGCATCGCAACATGCCCCGCCCATGCGCACGGCACCGTGGATGCACACACACTCGAAGCTGGGCACACAGTGAATGGCCTAGCCGTGGCCGCGCATGATAAGCAAATAAAGGACTTTATTGCTGGGGAGAGTGCTCATTCGGTAGTCGTGTCCACACACATAAAATCCATTGCTGGGGAGACACCACACATACAATAATCAGCTCCACGCCACCACAGATTAAAATACTTGCTGGGGAACTGCACAGTACTTGCTGGGGAGATGCCACAGGCACGATTATCAGCTGCACGCCACACATTACATCAGTTGCTGGGGACACTCTGCGGATTGCCCACTGTTGTGACAGAAAATTAAAGTCATATTGCAGACATCAAAGCCAGTATTACTGTCAGAGAAAATTACAAGCATTTTGCAGAAATACAAACCAGTATTACTGCGAGAGAAAATTAAAGGCACACAATACAGTAACGCATATTACAGCCACATACAAGCCAGTATTACTGTAAGAGAAAATATTAAGATGTATCTACTAACAACATGCCACCTTAAAAAAACGACATGTCAAGTAGGACAAAAGACACAAACAATCAAATCCTATATAAGCAACATCTCCTGGAAGAATGGTCAGCTCAACAAGTAAACATCAACAAAAGAAAGGCTGAAAGAAAAAGAAAAATACAAACATATGTTGCATTATCAAGAGTTAGAAGTTTTCCAGATGTTGTTGTCAAGGTTGTAGATGGTCCTGAACAAGGCAAACTGTTGCCAAACTCAGACAGAATATTTACAAGAAATGCTGTCTATAATGAAATTTTATAGAAACATTTCATGAGGTAAAAAAATAGAAACTTTTTCCTAAATATCTTCTTCAGATATTGTGTATTACAGATTGTTACAAAGTTTTACACTAAGGCAATATTAATTATACTTACTGTATTGTCATATACGTTTCTATTTTATTTTTATTATTATTTTACTTTAGGCTTCTTGCAAAAATATTTTTGACAAAAAAAAAATTAAGACAACAAACAGAAAGAGGTCAAGGTCCCTTGCCATTTAATATAGACTGTTCCTACTAATGTTTATGCACTACTGTTCTAGTGCTCATTATTGTAACGGGCTTAATGTCTAGTTCACAATAATTTAACTAACATGCGCATCACCACATCACAGTCTACACATATTATGGGGTCTTCTTGTTTGAATACAATAAAATGGCATCTGCTTTATAAAACACCTACTGTACATAAAGTAATTAAATATTGCTTCTTAAATAATAAATGTTGTTCAATATCCTATTCATGTGTTATGAATCTCCATTTAGATACCCTTCAACTAAACCATTAGCTACATTTATTCCCCTATTAGACATTTAAAGTAATCTTTTAATCAAAATTAATTACAAGTTATGCATATCTCAGTTGCTCACTTATAGCAGTCATGTTAATCAGCCTTATAAATGTGTCCTAACAGTCCTCAGACAAACAGGAAGCATTTTAAAATGAAGATCTAGAGCTGATGCTCATTGACAGAGGCACTGAATGATTGTAAATGACAACTCAGCTATTATGGAGCTACTTCAGGTCAACTGCTTTGAGCATATGTTCACTTCTGCATTGCAGGCTGTTCTGAAAACTCCAACAATTGCACTCTTGCTTTGCTGGGTGAGGCGCATTGTAAGGTCTCTTATCTTTACAGATAAAAACCGCTATAAATTCTGTTATTTTGTGGGCATGAGGCAACTTAGAACCTTTCCACATGTACCCGAGTATTTTTTAGAACTTTTTTTTGTATGCGTCTTGGCCTTTCATCCACATGCAAACTGCATTTTAGGTCCCTGAAAATAGACATTTTGAAAAACTCCTTCCAGGGTGATAATATTTAGAAACTCTGTTTTCCCCATTTGCATGTAGACAGGGAAAACTGAGTTTTTGGCTTGTATTGTCAGAGTATGTGCTGGTAGCTTTTTTGATTGATGTCAGTGTATGCACCATTATCTGTTTTGCTTAAATGAGACAATTTCGTGCAATTGCAGGCATAGCTAAAGTAGTGCCAGTGTTAACTTTGGTTAATGGGACTTTTCACATGTTTACATTTAAACATACAATTACTTTTATCACTATATTGAGCAACAGAGGCACTGCAGAGGTCACTGCTACATCAAACACTTTGATGACACAGACCTTGAGTTGGTGGGACAACTTTGAGAATGAAGTAGTTGTTGCTGAAGAGAATTTTCATTTGTCAAGGACAGCACTGTTGTCTTTGAGTGAACTGCTTCACCTGCACATCAAAGGAAATTCAACTGTAATGAGATCGCCTGTCAGTGTTGTCAAAAAGTTGTCTGCACACTCCACTATTTAGCAGACAAGGTTAGATTATGCAAGATGGCAAACACCTTTGGGTTGTCTAGACAGGTGCTTTCTAAACTAATAAGGCAAGTGTAGGAAGCAATTACAGTGCACTTGGGCCCTGTGTATGTACAATTACCTGTTACTGAGCCCAAAGTAGAGGAACTTGTAGCAGGGTTTCACCAGGACTCATGTAGAAATAAAGCAGCCAGCCACAAATTCCATGGATAATTTGAACAGAAAGGAGAGGTTTCCATATACAAACTGCATGTGACTACAAGTTTTCATTTATTGACATTGTAGTGAAATGGCTGGGTTGTGTTCATGATTCTCATATTCATTCAAATTCCATGCTGAACATACATTTGGAAAAAAATGGAGATAGACATTAATTTAAATGACATTCCCTTTGTTATCTATGTCTGTTTCTTGCTCTTGACGGTGGATTTTTGCCTTTTCATTTGGATGGACATTTTTTAAAAAATGGTGCATGTGTGGATGGGATTTTTTTTTTAAACAAAGGAGGGAAACTCCTGTTTTAAAAAATACCCGGTACGTGTGGGTGAGATCTTAAACAGAAGCTTGCAGCTAAACAACATTTCTGGGTGATGTCGGGATAAATGATTTCTCAAATTTGTTGCGTTACAGCTATAATTAACTTCTGAGTTTCACAGCTTACATATGGCTCTGCTTTTATCCAGTTGTTCTTTACCAAAGCACATCTGATCTGAAGTCCACACATCTGATTTAAGTGACAAAGACGCTGATTTCAGTTAAAAAGGACACACCATTGTTTTGCAAGATGGTAAAGTACTTTTTCCATAGGAAGCATTAACAGGTGCATTAATGCCATCTACTGGATCAGACGCCAAAAATGAACATAAGCAAAAATCTACATATAGTAATTGAACAGGATAAAGATTCACAAGATCGATATTGAGACTTTAAGAATCAATATTGAATCGTTTAAATGAAAAATAATGATTAATCAGAAAATTGATGTTTTTACCCAGGCCAAGTGATAAGTCCAACCCTGATCATCAGTGTGCTCTGTCCATAATCAATGACCAAGTGTGGAGGAAACTGAGGGGTCCACACACAAGATGAGCTGTGGGACTAGATTTGGTCAGTCCTCAAGTTCTTAAGGCCTGTGCTGACCAACTTTGTGATGTTGTCTGTCGCCTGTTCAGTCTGTCATTAAAATTTCTGCTGCTGTGGAAAACATCCTGCATTGTTCCTGTTCTAAAGAAGGCAGGTACCTCTTCACCTAATGACTACAGACCAGTGGTTCTTATGTCTCACATCATGAAGACCTTTCAGAGGCTGTTCTTGGACTATATGTGTCCTCTTGTAGTAGACCACAAGCACCCACTCCAGTTTGCCTATCAAACAAAGACTGGAGTAGAAGATACAATAATCTATTTTATCCATAAGCTGTATTCTCACCTAGACATACCTGGCAGCACTGTGAGGATTATGTTTTTTTGACTTCTCCATTACCTTCAACATCACACAGCCACAGCCATCCCTGTTAAGACATAAGCTTAGAGACAGGAAAGTGCTTGAACCTATGGTGTCCTTGCTAATGGACTATGTCAGCCAGTTCACAGTTTGTCAAGCTCAAGGACTATGTCTCAGACAAGGATGTGAGCAATATTGGAGCATCACATGGAAAAGTTCTGTCTCCTCTTCTCTTCATTCTATACACCTCAAACTGTAAAATAACATCAGGATCATGTCACTTGCAGAAATTCTCTGCTGATTCTGCACTTATTCACAAGGGAGTAGCACAGAGTATAGGAGTCAGATGGAGAACAACCTGAAGCCTGCCATTGAAGTGCTGAGACACACATGTTCAGTAGTGGTTTGTGGGAAATTTATAATATAAATTTAACAATTCTGTTTCTTTTATCACAGGAAGGTTGTGACCCACCCCCCTCGGTCCACATCCTCTGTCTCGGATTAGCATGAATATATCGCTCTTGCAAGTGTACTATGATTCTTAGCGCGATGAGAGAAGTCGCAAAATCAACCAGAATGCTCAAGCATATTATAGAAAAAATACCCAATCTAAATCCGTTAAGTAGTTTTCGCGTTCGCTAGCTAAGTGGAGGTAAGGTACACGCCCCGAGGCTGGCGAGTGAGTGAGGAGGGCCCCGCCCCCTTCCCTCAGCCTACTGCATGTCTCTAGGATTTGTGCAAATAAATTTGTACAGCAAGCGAACTATGATATATAGCGTAATGAGAGAAGTTGCAATATCAACCAGAATGTTCAACCAAATTATAGAAAAAAACTCCGTTAAGTAGTTCTCTCGTGAAAAGCGGACAGACATACAGACAGACAGACATTGGATTTTATATATAGAGATTATCTTACATTCCAACTTCACAGAGTTAGGTCCCATGCTCCTAGCTGTCAACTTCCAGTCCAGCCTAAATTCCATGAATGCTTTTATTTCAACAAACCCCTCTGTGTATCTTAACATCATCAACTAGTTCAAAACATCTAGTGGTAGTGCAGGGAATGAACAAAAATATGTAGGCTTATTTTTGTTCACATAGAGCGAGCAACAAGCTAAACAAAATACTGGACAATTTTAGGAATTTCATGAGTAACATAAAGATCAGACTGATATTTTAGGTCTAAATAAGGACACGTCCAGGAAAAAGAGAATGTTTAGTCTCTCTAATTAAGATTACTTTTTGCCACATTCTCCGGAGTAAGCAGGTTTTCACCTCTGCTACAATAGATTCTGGCACAAGTACAGTAATAAGAGTAATGTCTCTTAAAATCTCACACATGGTAGTTTATATTAGTGTGAGAGAGACTAGAGGTGTAACACAATTCACATAAAACAACTTGCATAATTACCAGTCAATCAGAGCAAGGCTAGAACCTGATTCAATCTCACAACCTCTCGCACGTGTGATCAGACAAATGTTGACCATATTAAAAAAAGGTGTAAACTCACTTGTGATTGGGTCAATCAAGGTGGTGAGAAACTAATAGCAGCCTCCTGTGAGACTGATTATCTAATCCCCTCATCTTATACGACAAAAGTGATGCATGAAGGTCTGGCATCTTCTCAATATGTACTTTGACATTAATATATGTAGTAAATATTAATCAAATATTCCAAAATGTACATTGTTACAAGAATTAGGACAGTAGACTTCAGTGGTAGCTAATTGTTTATCAAACAGAGGAAGCACATTTTAGGCCTACAACATAAAGTTAGTCAATTAGTGAATCTTGTCATTTATATGTAAATTCTGCCCTCCTTTATTTTTGTAGAAAATTGTTTTTGACCCTGTCTACCAATTGGGAGTCTTTTCCAAAGACTTGACCAGTTTCCTTTCAATGGCCAGCAGAGCAAGGTTATCTGGTTTTGGCTCATTGTGTTGCAGATGTAAGGCTTAACTCATTTTTAAGCAGCAGAAGCTCCTCTCTACACCTGCTGATGCCGTTCCCACCATAACTGTTGCCACTATAGACAGAAGCTTTTATAGCTCAGGCATTGCATTATTCAATTCCATGTCTTTAGAAATCACAAGAAATCACTTGCCTGTAAATCATAATTTGAATATAGAACTTGGAGTTCAGATCTTGGTCTCCCTGAATCAAAGAAATGGCCATAACATTTCTGGACACTTTGGAATGCCTCCTCAGGAAACGCCTGTCTCATTTCAACAAATTTCCCCAGATTGATTAGTTCTAGGAAGTGCATACTTTGCAAATTTGAAAAACACTGAGAAATCTGCTCCATAAGATTATCTAGCCATGTACAGATTTCTGTAACACTCCTGGGGATCCAAACACAGACTCTTTCACCTAGACTCATTTTGAGGGTCTGACATGAAAATTGTTGCTTTTGCTTAAACAGCTTTGAAAGCCTCATTTGACCTCTTCTCCTTTCCAAAGATAAAGGAGATTCTCGTTATTTGCAGTAAAGAACACCCAAAGCCTTGTGGTGCACAATGTCAAAGACCACATCAGTTTCTGAGAAGATTTGTTCATATGTGTGCAACATGAAAACAAAGTTAAAATCCTCCAGTGTCCTTAAGATGCCTTTAGCAGCATTGAGTGTGTCCTATTCTCCTATTGTCTTATCCTCAATAATATTTTAAAAAGTCTACTGAAGTCAATCATACTTGTCCACCACAGTGCATGTGATGTAAAGCTCCACCTTGAACACCCTGTAGATTCGAGAAAATACACCCTTTTGGTAGATTTAGAAAAAATATGGCAAACACAGAGAGGAGGAGGTTAGGAGCATGCACTGACAATGTGTGTTGCTGCATCTACCAAATGACAAACCATCTCAAGATCAAAGATTAGGACCTGAGTGCAGCCATGCAGCTGGGGGACACTAGTTCAGATGGAATGAAACAGTGTGGGTTTTTTATGTTGGCTGGAGTGCCAATTCTGCCACAAACCCCCAAGTTTTCCCCTGGAAGTTGGACGGCCTACTTACGGGGCTGGAGGAAGGTTAATGTTATACCCAGGATGGAGCAATTGCAGGTTGAGGGCCTTGCTCAAGGGTCCAACGGAGTAGAGTCACTTCTGCCATTTACGGGATTCAAACCGGCAACCTTCCAATTGCTGGTGCAGATTCCTAGCCTCAGAGCCACCACTCTGCCCAGACAGAGATGCAAAAAACATTCTGGATACAGACAAGCATTTTGTGCCCTGAGACAACACCAGATTCATTCTGTGTGCATAGCAGGGTAGAAACATTGCACTGGGGGCTATTGCTTTAACTTTAGCCTGAAGTCCATTCAGAGGGGAAGCCATGATAGCAGCCCCATCATAGGTTTGAGCCTTTTCTTTGTAACTGTAGCCTTGTATGTTTTCATTTAAAACATCAAAGACTGGGCATCTCTCCCCCCTGAAATATCAAAAAATCCAACAAATCACTCCTGAGTTTGACATGCAGTATTGAGATATCAAACTATGACAGACAGTTGTGCATGACATGAAATGTCAGTTGTCTCATCTACTTGTCATGCAAAAAAGGGAGCAGTCTGAAGCTGACCTTTGATTTCATCAACAACAGTGGCTACAATACCAGAAATCAAATTATTTTGAAAGGAATGGGACATGCCAGAAAACATAAAAGATGACTCGAAGTGTGTCGCAAGGACAGAATCATATTTGGATAATGTTTCAGTAAATTCTCTGCAATTCCCTTTGTTATCAGATTCACTACCTTCATCATGCTCTCTGAATGCCGGCTATTGACGGCCAAGCAAGTGATGTCATTTAAGCAGTTAACTGTTTCATTGTGCTTTGCCACCTGAATGCAAACACCATCATTAATTGCATGTTCTACTCTGACCCTGCCAAGACAACTTAACAATGCACATGAACTCACATGTTCATTGCTTTTCTCATGTCTTTTGTATACTCTGTCAAAGTTAGCTAGATCCCCAAAACCCAGTTTTGACCAAACAACCTGAGCTGGTTTCATTAAGAGGCACGACCAACACTACATTCTCTTTGTCACAGCATTTCCAGCCAGCCAACTCACCTTACCAGAAGAGTTGAAAAGACCACTTATTTTTCCCTAATATTTCAACCATATCAATTTTGGGCATTGATCTGCCTTGCTGTTTAATTCTGAGTCTCTTCTCATTAGGAAGACAATCAAATGGTTTCACCATATTAGCACTGTCTGCCATTATGCACAGCTAGCTAGCTGGCTTGCTAGTTCCCTGGAAATGAAATTTTGAAGCATTTGTCCAATAAACATCGAGCTTTGCCGCACTGAAAACAAAGCATATTCTGAAGTGCCATTGAAGTCTAGTGAAGCTCCACTTCAGTGGGTTTTAATGGATCATGCTGCCATGGGAATGTATGAAAAAACAAATCACATTAGATGACCTACAATAAATTATTGCTGATTCTAAATGAACTAGCCATGAAGTTAAACACGTTGTAACAAGCTCTTTATAAGAGTACATATTTCATTAATTGTTTTCGTGACATTTTAGAGGAGGCAGAGCTTCACTTGTAGCCTTAGAGTAGTCACCACTGGTAGACATATTAGTTGAGATAAAATATATTGTGGCTGCATTCATATGGTGACTACTGAAGAGTAAGTACCGACACGGGACCTGCTGACATCATTTTTACAAATGAAGGAGAAGCATCTGAGAGTTTTTGTGTTTTCTGTGGTGTGGGAGTTATTTTAAAAAATACATTTTACTCTTAAAAACTTTGTGTTTTGGTTGCCAATAAGGAGCTGTGTAGGATTTTTTTTAAGCTTTAAAGATTTTGTGCCTTTTTTCCCACACAGGAGCAAAATCAGCTGAGTGTTTCAGGGAGAATTTGGAAAAATGACTTGCTACTGACACTGGCATCTCTGTAAGTAAATAAACAGTGTCATAGTAAGTAACAGGAATTCCTTAGTGGTGAAAAAGGGCAGCAGCTAAATTCAAACTGGTAAAGAAAAGGGCTCAGTCATTTACTAAACTTTTTACCATTTAAGTTAAATCATTTAATTTTGATTAAAAGAAATGTTTAAAACAAGCAGTTTTAGTAATCCAAAGTCAAATTTTAATAATGAGGATAGTGCAATACAAGCCCTGTTGGACTCTTTAGAGGATGGCTTGGAGGAGCCAGTGTTCTATGAGAGCCAGATCTTCAGGAAATCCAGTACCTCGAGCTCAAGATCGTTGAACTGGAGAAGAAGTTCGCTGGCCTGCGTTGTAACAGAAAATTGGCAGACCTGGCCCAGGTATCCATTAGAGAGTTAGTGAGCACCCTTAAGGTGGTGCAGGAGGAGACTTCAGACCAGACAGGTGGGTTATGGTCACAAGGCGCAAGGTAAAAGGTGCACACTGTCCAGGAGTATCAACCCCAGAATTGGAAGTGTCAAACCATTTTCAGGTCCTGCAGAGCTGGACTGTGTCTCTGAAGGTCCTAAAGAGGTAGGCAGGCATGAGGAGCCCCAGTGGGCCACCTCAAAACCAGTTCCCAGAAAGAGAGAGAGGTAGTGATAGTTGGGGACACAATCATTAAAGGGATTTCTTTAGAGACAGAGAGTCTTAATTAGTGTGTTGCCTTCCAGGTGCACAGGTGGAAGACCTCCCTAGAACGGTTGGTAGGTTCTTGGCCAAAGCAGGGGTGGATCCAGTGGTCATTGTCCATGTTGGAACAAATGACCTATACATAAGGGTAGCATGTCAGTTCTGCAATCCAAATTTAAAAAGTTAGGTGCCAGGCTGAGGAGCAGAACTGACAAGCTAGTCCCCAGTATTCTGTCTGTGCCAAGCGCCAGTCCAGGTAAGATTGAGGAGATTAGAAGGCTTAAAACATGGCTCAAATCTTGGTGTAGGGTAGAAGGGTATAGGTTTATGGGGTATTGGGACTCCTGTTGGAACCGATGGGACATCTTCTGCTGCAATGGGTTACATCTGAACTGGAGGGGCACAAGTGTGAAGGGGAGGCATATGAGTAGGTTAGTTGAGAATTGTTTAAACTAGGGTTTTGGGAGTTTAGGAAATGCCAGGTTTAGAACTGTACATGAAGGAACAAACAATAGTGTAAAAATAAAAATTCATAGTAATGTAAATTCTAACCCAACATTTAAACGCAAAAGTAAAATGAGTAACACAATCAAAATAACTTGCCTTAATGCTAGAAGAATAAAAGTAAAATAAGTTGTATATAGAGAAACATAATTATGATATAGCAATAACAGAAACCTAATTAAATAACAAAGACGGGGATGAGTAGAACATAAAGAGATACACATTTTTAGGTAGGATAGACAGAACAGAAAAGGAGATGGGGTTGATGTTTATGTCAAACAAAATTTAAATGCAGGCTTTCTTCAGTTGGACGATGAGCCCCATCTTAGTGAGGATATGTGGCTTCATCAGGAAAGCATTAGGGAAAGAGGCTTTATTTTAAGAGTTTGTTATAGACCGACCAATGCAGACAAAAATTTTAATGCATGTCTTTACACTATTTTGTAATAATCAGGATAGAATTGAGGGTGTAGAGGTGATTGAACCATTAGGGTCAAGTGACCATAATATATTTAATATATGGAAGAGTGTGATGCAAAGACTACAACTGTTAATTTTAACTTTGGTAAGGCAAATTTTGAACAGATGCAACAAACTCTCCCTAATAGCATTCTTAATGGTTGCCCCGATGTTCTCATACGCTTTAAACCAAGGGTGCCCAATATGTCGATCACGATCAACTGGTAGATTGGAAAGGTAGTGCAGGTAGATTGCGTTGCATTCAAAAAAATGTTTTTTTTAAATATTGGTCTATCATATATCGTCCGTATGGCATTTGCCACTTGATTGACATACAGAGCGGCCAGTCTGAGATCTCTTTTCTTCTAACACACTGGTCATCCCGAACGCACAATCAAACATGCGAGCTACTGCAAAACTCCAGCTATTTAAATGATCTAGTTAGCCTTCCAATTTATATCGACTAAAGAACAGATTTTAAAAAAATTGTTGGTTATGGGCTGGATGTGGAATTGGAAGAGGATTTTTTTTCTCACAATGTCACAATTGAAGTGCGTTTGTCTGATCTGTCAATCTATCATTGCTATTCCAAAGAAGGAAAATGTGGAAAGGCACTTTCGAACTGTTCATAAAAACTATGAAACTGACTTCCTTCTGAAAAGCGATCTGAGAAAGAGAAAGGAGAGGGAACTAAAATCGCAGTTAATCGAACAGCCATCATTTTTTATTTGGCTGAATTCAAAAGCAAAGGCAGACACACCAAAGCACCGTTCCGGGTGAGTCACTTGGTCATTAAGCATAAGAAGTCCTTCCAAGATGGAGAGATGATAAAAGAGGCCTTTGTTAAGGGCAGATGGCTAGGGAGAAATTCCTGCTGAGATTTCAAGACCCCTGACTGGAGAAAAAGGAGTCTCTCCTTGTCATTAAACATGCAGAATACAAGCAACCTAATAACGATCAATGGCCGCTACACTTGGCATTTTTTTTCCAATCTGACCAACATGTTGCATGAGCTTAATTTACAGATGCAAGGAAAAGAGAAAACCATGGTCAATATGATTAGCTCAGTTAATGCTTTCAAACGAAAAATGCAACATCTGTCCTCAAAGCTGCAATGCCTTGATTAGGGGAACATCCAAAACCTCACATCAGAGCTGGAGACGCAATGGAAGGCATGTACGCAACTTGACAGCATACGCTACACAGAGCAGATTGACTTTATCTAATGGAAAAAAGGTAACGATTTGAGTGTTGTCCAATGTAACGGAGTAAGAGTAGTGTTTCTTCTTCACAAGTGTACTCAAGTAAAATTAAAAGTATGGTGCTGTAAAACTACTCTTAGAAGTAGAATTTTTTTAAAAAGTTACTTAAGTAAATGTAACGGAGTAAACCCACCTCTGATACTCAGTATATATATATATATATATATATATATATATATATATATATATATATATATATATATATATATATATATATATATATATATATATATACTGCTCAAAAGAATTAAAGGAACACTTTTTATTCAGAGTATAGCATAAAGTCAATGAAACTTATGGGATATTGATTTGGTCAGTTAAGTAGCACAGGGGGTTGTTAATCAGTTTCAGCTGCTTTGCTGTTAATGAAATTAACAACAGGTGCACTAGAGGGGCAACAATGAGATGACCCCCAAAACAGGAATGGTTTAACAGGTGGAGGCCACTGACATTTTTCCCTCCTCATCTTTTCTGACTGTTTCTTCACTACTTTTGCATTTGGCTACAGTCAGTGTCACTACTGGTAGCATGAGGCGATATCTGGACCCTACAGAGGTTGCACAGGTAGTCCAACTTCTCCAGGATGGCACATCAATACGTGTCATTGCCAGAAGGTTTGCTGTGTCTCCCTGCACAGTCTCAAGGGCATGGAGGAGATTCTAGGAGACAAGCAGTTACTCTAGGAGAGCTGAAAAGGGCCATAGAAGGTCCATAACCCATCAGCAGGACCAGTATCTGCTCCTTTGGGCAATGAGGAACAGGATGAGCACTGCCAGAGCCCTACAAAATGACCTCCAGCAGGCCACTGGTGTGAATGTCTCTGACCAAACAACCAGAAAGACTTCATGAGGGTGACCCAAGGGCCACATGTCCTCTAATGGGCCCTGAGCTCACTGCCCAGCAGCATGCAGCTCGATTGGCATTCGCCATAGAATACCAGAATTGGCAGATGCACCACTGGTGCCCTGTGCTTTTTACAGATGAGAGCAGGTTCACCCTGAGCACGTGACAGAAGTGAAAGGGTCTGGACAAGCCATGGAGAACATTATGCTGCCTGTAACATCATTCAGCATGAGCAGTTTGGTGGTGGGTTAATGATTGTCTGGGGAGGCATATCCATGGAGGGTCACACAGACCGCTACAGGCTTGACAAAGGCACCTTGGCTGCCATTAGGTATCCGGATGAAATCCTTGGACCCATTGTCAGACCCTGTGCTGGTACAGTGGCTCCTGGTGCACGACAATTCCTAGCCTCATATGGTGAGAGTATGCAGGCAGTTCCTGGAGGATGAAGGAATTGATACCATTGACTGGCCACCACACTTTCCTGACCTAAATCCAATAGAACACCTCTGGGACATTATGTTTTGGTCCATCCAATGCCACCAGGTTGCACCTCAGACTGTCCAGGAGCTCAGTGATGCCCTGGTCCAGATCTGGGAGGAGATCCCCCACAACACCATCTGTCATCTCATTAGAAGCATACACCGATGTTGTCAGGCATGTATACAAGAACACAGGGGCCATACAAAGTGCTGCGTACAATTTTGAGTTGCTGCAATTAAATTTTGGCAAAATGGACTAGCCTGCCACATAATTTGTTCACTCTGATTTTTGGGGCATCTTTGAATTCAGGGCTCTGTAGGTTGATCAGTTTCATTTCCATCAAACGATGTGGCATCCTTTCGTTCCTAACACATTACCCAGTCTATATCAGTATAGATATCCAGGAGGATTTCTTTTTCCCATTGAGATCTGATGTGTTTTCAAAGTGTTCCTTTAATTTTTTTGAGCAGTTTATATATATCTATTGTCACACACGTGCGCATGGGAGGCAGCTAAAGGGCTTGAGTGAAGGCAGTTCGGAGGCATGCCGGGGTGTGGCAGAGTGCACTGACTCTTTTTCTCCCTTGCCTGTAGACCATCCCCAGGGGATTTCACCTGGCTCTCCTGACATCACTTCCGGGACTGAGCCAATGGAAGTCGGCCACACCAGCTCCAGTCCCTCTGATGTCACCTCCGGCTACGAACCAATGGTGGAAGACCACGTGCCAGATCCATATGACCTCACTTCCTGTCTCCCCCTTTAAAACCTGCCCCTTTTCCTTTGTTTCCTCAGTCTTGTAATAGACTCAGTTGAATGCACTTCAGTGCTGATTATTTTGATAAAACGACCTTTTGCAGCCAGGGTACTACATTATACGGGTGGCTGCCCCAACTCTTTATCTGTCCATGTCTCGTTCTTGTGACACTATATATATATATACAGTATTTTTAATGTAGGTAGATCATTTTGACCTGGGGCCTCATGTATAACGCCATGCGTAGAATTCGCACTATAACATGGCGTAAGCACAAAAGCCGAAATGTGTTTACGCACAGAAAAATCCAGATGCAGGAATCTGTGCGCATCTAACTTCCACGTTCTTCCGCTACATAAATCCCGATCAGCGTGAAAACTAACGCTCGTGCACGCGCATTATGTAACGCCCCAAATCCTCCCAGAATTACACCTATTTGAATATGCAAATCAATATAAATCCCCCTTAAGCACAGCCTTCTGTGAAAAGACAATGGGAAAAGCACGGGGGAAAATATAAGAATTTCAGCGAATACCAAGTGGAGGCAAATGAAAAACATACTATTTGTTCAAATAAACCGTTGTATAATCAACAAAAGGAAGTTGATCGAGTGACATAGCGTGTTGGAGAAACTTGAAAGCTCACATTCACAAATCGCACAGTGCCGGAAATAAAAAAGAAGTCGCATATCAAAGTTGCCGTGAAAAGCCGAGTTGTAAGCCCACTGTCTGAGTGTCATATGAAAGCTTATTAGGGTACAGAGAAAAAAGGCACACAGTGAGGAAAAAGTAGGAAATGTCAACTTCAATCTCGACATTTCCACTTTAATCACGTAGTTTATTTTGTCATTAAAGTAGAACATCATAAACTTCATCTTAAAATCATTTAATTAACCAGTTTCTCAAATCACATCGTAATTAAAGTAGCACGTTAAATGCTTTGTTTTGTATTTGATCTTCTATGTGCTCTATGTGTGTGAATCACTACTTGCTTTTTAAACTGGCTCTCTTCCTCCAACTGGACACAGAATCAATTACATTCGTAATATTACAGCTCTCTGAATAACTAAAATACTGAGATGTATACGTGATATCATTTTCATGATGATAGGAGTTAAAGCACGTTATTAAACATGGGTTTCACTTCGATGAAATAATTTATTGCAGCAGTACAATCAATGTCAATTCGCCCGCCCGTCAGTAAGGTAGCTTATGCACAGTGGATGGCCACGTCCGTTGCACTGCATAGCCACCTCGTGCTCATGACACAAGCATTTAACTTTTGCCGAAATTTGTCGCTGTGTTTTTAGCTGCGTTGTTATTTTCTCTTTCTGTTTTATATTCAATATATATTGGCGTAGCCGTCACTGCAGTCAGTGCTTTTCTTTCCCAAGTAACCGATCGCCATACAATCAGCTCTGTAATAGACGCGTTAAGCCATCTGTAAGCTTAGCGCCGATTCTTTAAAACGTTTAAAGAACATTGAAATATCTTCGTAGTACATGTTTAATTATTCTGTCCTTAACGACACTCCCAGTGAAGAATATAGATTATTTAAATGAAGTTAAAGTTTTATCTGTATAATTTAATAAACATATTTTGCTGAATTTCACCTTATAAATGATATCGTTTCTGTTTCTGAACCGCGAGGTCCATACAGGAAAGGCTTTAAAACATTTTGCAATGGCTGAGACAGCGTGTCCTTGAAGCTGTATACCGATAATTCCCTTTCCGATTAGCTGCTGCTGTGATTCACACTCAGATACAGTGATATAAATACTCTGAGTGGTGCAGTGAGAGAAATATTGAAAAAGATGATCCGCTGTGGCAACTCCTAACAAGAGGAGTTGAAAGAAGAAGAAGAAGAAGAAGAAGAAGTGAGAGTAACAACGCTAAAGCACTTATGGTATTTGGAATACTATGGCTGTTCCCTCTACCATTATATTGTTACAAGTTAATTACAATCAGATGCATTACACTAATAAACAATATGTGGTTAGTTTTGGTGTATTTATAAAGCCGCGTCAGGAAAATAAGGTGTAACCACACAGGAACAGTAGCACTGCTTTGACGCTGGGTGCCGCCAGTCTGCAAAACCGAGCGGAAAACTTGCGTACGACAAGGTATGAGGTACCGTGGAAAAGTGCATGGATTTACGCCAAGTGTAGGTTTTATACATCGCGATTTGAACGTGGAAAAGTTCTTACGCAACGTTTCTGTGCGTACGCACCATTTATACATGAGGCCCCTGGTCATTTTAAAGTAGCTTGCAAGCCGAAAAAGTTTGGGCACCCCTGCATTTTACAGCCATTTTTTTTCCTTTGCAGTTTCTTTTTCAACTCTTTATAAACCCACTGCAGAGTTATTTTTGATTTCCTACTAATTCCAAATGTAGGTATGTGCTAGTCCTGCATTATATGTAAAACCTTTTCCAACCTGTCCCACTACTTCACAACTCTCTCTGCACTTAAAACCTTACCCCAGTCTATCCTCTTTAGCTAAAAGGCTAGTTAGAGAGGAAAATAGTAGATAAGGCAAAAGATGACCCAAAAAGATTCTTTCAGTATTTTAGTAGTAAAACAGCAGTCACGGGGGAGGTGGAGTACATCAGAAATTGCAAAGGAGAATTAAAAAATGTAGGCAGTGAAATACCAGATGCTCTATACTCACATTTTTCTGAGGTCTTCACATGTGAGGAAGTAGATAACATCCTAGTAGTAAAAAGGACTGCTAAGGAGGTACTAAGTGGTTTTTAAAATTTAGAGGGAGAAGTACTGCTCAGATTAAATAGGCTGAAATCAAGCAGATCACCAGGACCAGATAATATTTACTCTAGAGTTCTTAAGAAGATTAGCAAGTAATTAAGGGTGACTGGGCAGATTCAAGCAAGTATATGCCAGTAAGCTTAATGTGCATCACACTTAAATTGTGTTAAATTAAATAAGATTGAGTAACACAATGGCAAGAACAGGAGTTTTACTGAACAGTCAGCATGAGTTCAGAACGGGGGGTCATGTTTTTCAACATGCTGGAGTTCTATGAGGAAGCAACAAAAGGATATGATCAAAGTGGAACAGATGATATTATTTATCTTGAATTTCAGCAAGCATTAAATAAGGTGCCACAAAAGAGGTTGGGCATCAGACTAAAAGAAATGGGAGTTCTGGGTATTGTTTGTAGACACAGAATTGGCTCAGATACAGGAAGCAGAGGTTTTTGATGCAAGGAACCCTATGACAATTGGCTGATGTTAAGACTGGTGTTCCACAGGGATCAGTGCTAGGACTGCTGCTATTTTTAAAATATATAAATGATTTGTATAGGAATATAAGTAATAAGCTGGTTAGGTTTGCAGATGATTCCAAGCTAGGTGGATTGGCAAATAATCTAAAATTCATTGAATCGTTACAGAGGGACTTGGGCAGCATGCAGTCTTGGGAAGATTTGTGGCAGATAAAATTTAATGTAAGTAAATTTAAATTATTACATGTAGGAAGTAAAAATGTTAGATTTAAATATACAATGGGAGGTCTGAAAATCGAGAGTACACCTTATGAGAAGGATTTAGGAGTTGTAGTGGATTTGACACTATCAACTGCCAGACAGTGTTCCGAAGCCATTAAGAAGGCAAACAGATGTTAGGTTATATAGCACAGTGTATGGAGTACAAGTCCAAGGAGGTTATGTTCAACCTTTATACAGTAATCCCTCATTATATCGCGCTTCGACTTTCACGGGTTCACTTTATAGTGGATTTTATATGTAAGCATATCTAAATATATAACGCTGATTTTTCGCTGCTTCGCAGGTTTCTGTGGACAATGGGTCTTTTTACTTCTGGTACATGCTTCCTCAGTTGGTTTGCCCACTTGATTTCATACAAGGCACACTATTGGAGGATGGCTGAGAAGCTACCCAATCAGAGCACACAGTTAAGTTCCTGTTTGCTGATTGGCTCAGTGACTGGCTCGAATTCGATTGCGTTACGTTAGCCAAGAAGTCTCATCTCGCTCATTCAGCATCAACATGTTTCGCTGTGTAAAGAGTTAACTTTTGTGTTCTTTTGTGTTTATCTTTGTGCATAGTCAAGCCCTTTGTTATGGCACCAAAACGATCTGTCTATTGTAATGGCTGTAACAATAACAACAACATTTATTTAAATAGCACATTTTCATAAAAAAGTAGCTCAAAGTGCTTTACATAATGAAGAAAAATAAAAGACAAAATAAGAAATTAAAATAAGACAACATTAGTTAACATAGAAAAAGAGTAAGTTCCGATGGCCAGGAGGACAGAAAAACAAAAAAAAACTCCAGACGGCTGGAGAAAAAAATAAAATCTGCAGGGGTTCCAGGCCATGAGAACATATGTGATATCAGAGACGCTCTATATCTTTAAAGTAATATTTAGGTTTTACTGTATATAAACAGTGTGTCTACATACAAAATTTCAACGAATCTTACCTAATATCTAAGACAATACAAAGGGTTTATGCTGTATAACTGTACAGGAAATGTTTATAAGAGTGTGGGAGAGTTTATAAGGGCTTAAAATATATAAAAATAACCGGATTTTCACCTTTCGCGTGGAGGTTTTGGAACGCAAGCCCCGCGATAAAGGAGGGATCACTGTAATGCACTGGTGAGGCCTCATCTAGAATACTGTGTGCAGTTTTGGTCTCCAGGCTACAAAAAGGACATAGCAGCACTAGAAAAGGTCCAGAGAAGAGCAACTAGGCTGATTTCACAGCTACAGGGGATGAGTTGTGACAACAGATTAAAAGAGCTGAGCCATTTCATTTAAACCAAAAAAGATTAAGAGGAGACATGAATGAAGTCTTTAAAATTATAAACGGAATTAGTACAGTGGATCAAGACTGTTATTTTAAAATGAGTTCATTAAGAACACGGGGACACAGTTGGAAACTTGTTAAGGGTAAATTCACATAAACAGGAAGTTTACAGTATCTTTATACAGAGGGCCACAGACAAATGGAATAAGTTACCAAAAAGTGTGGTAGAATGTAGGATTTTAGGAACCCTCAAAACTCAACTTGGTGTTATTTTAGAAGATTAAAGTGGGTAGGAATAGCGAGATTTGTTGGGATGAATGGCCTCTTCTCATGTGGAATTTTCTAATATTGTAATGTTCTAAAAATCATACAGTTAAAATGAAACTCACCTGTCATGAAACCGCAGCACAAGTTGTTTATTGTTTGTTTGATAATAGGAGTTTTCTTCACAATGCTGTGTTGGTAAATAAACCAAATAATTATGGAAAATGTGGCAGTGTACAAACATAACAGTTGTCAACACTCCATGATATTTTTTCCCAGGAAAAAAAAAAAATTCTGCCTAATAAAAAAAGGCCACAACATGCTCCACAGGATGTTTACTGATATGTTTAGTTTGCTTAAAAGTTTAAGGTTTGAAATGCAAATGAACTGGAAATTAAAACAAACAAACTAATCATCCAGTGATTCAGAACAAAGCAAACAGACTATGCGTGTGAAAATGACTTAAGTAAAAAAGCAGAGATGGGAAAACTTAAGAATATCCCAGAGATAGCTTCTAATACTGAAATGACAAAGAGATTCTACCACATTGAATTAAAGTGAGTAATGAAAAATGCATTATTTAAGCCATTATTCAAAAAGATTTCAAGGTCAAGCAAAATATACACACATTTTCAAAAAAGCTGGACTTTCAAGCAGCTAGCAAACAAATATAAAAATCACCCATTTCCACACGGTGGAAACATGCAGAAGGCCACAAATTATTTGGACATGTTAAATATGATGCATTCTTTCTTACAAGAGTTGTAGCGGGGCTACATAGTAGTAATAGTGTTGTTTGTGTTCGTACCATGTGCGTCTTGTTGCCATCGTCCCGTTTACTGTTTGTGTGTGTCAGTGAATGGAAGGAGATAGCAGCCCCAAACCTGGAAAACACCGGTTTTCAATTAATCAATTACATTCGACACAGGACTATAAAAACAATCAAGAGGAAACAAGGAAAAAGGAGGAGTGAGAGAAGGAGACATTCATTTTATGACCACGAACCACTAGTACCTGCTGTATTCCACATCGTGCATTTCCATCCAGTTTGTCTTTCATTCAGCCGGACTCACTCCAACACCCTCATCACGAGAGACCCCGGGGTCGGATCATTTTCCACCATCGCCGAGGATACATGGTGAGACTGCTCCATTTTGTTCCGGGAATTACAAGCACTCCATATATCGGTTAACCAGTCATCTGCATTCAGGACAATTGTTACTCGGACTCAAGTTCACGACCGTTCATTTCCGTGCTTCATTCATTCTTTTTTGATATTTGTGTTTGTTATATATTACAAGGGCAAGGGAGGGGTTGTTATATTCATATAGGGATTTGTCACGGTGTTGCTTTGGTGGAGGGATATTTATAATTTGTTTAGCTTGTCTGTTTCATTTAATACAATTTATCAGTTTAAGTTTACATATCTGCTTTTCTTTTGTGCTTTTTTACTCCATCGATTGTGGGGGAAAGGTTTAATTTGTTAAAGGTACGGCTTGATTAAGATTTAACCTCAGCAATTAATCCAGGCCACAGGTCTTGGAGGTGTAGCTGCCGGCCGGGTAAGGGGTCGGCCGTTACGGAGTGGACTGTTCTTTGTATACTCTTGAAATAAAGGAGGCACGGGCAGCACAATGCATTCATTCAACTAGTACTATTTTATTCACAATTTAAAGGAGAAAATTATAGGAACAATTCAGTATGTGTGCAAACAATATAAAATACAGATGCTTTATTACTGATGCCAAAGGGTATCCTGGGAAAGAGCACTGGGTTTCATCTCCTGCATTTAGCCAATATATATATCTAAATCAATCCTTTCCTCTCTCTAATTTTCTTAGGGAATAGTTATGTAGAAACTTTCACATTTATCTACATTTGCTTCAGTTTAAACCAACTTAAATATAATCATAATCTGTTAATAAAAGACGCAGAGAACATAAATGAATAATAACAATAATAATTCTTTAGATTTATAAAACACTAGGGAGCTTCACTCCCTGCTACGCACCAGCAACTTCGCGTCCCTGCTGCTTGTGTATGTGGATTTCACTTTTACCAATAACAAAACTTTTAATTCTTGTGCATAGGCCTCTTCTTTGGGAAGAAACACTACTTTTCACTGATGGCAACACAATTTAGACAATCTACAAATCTCTAACTTAAAGTTTAATGCCAAACAATATATATATACTTCTGTCATATCACCTTTGTCCATATATTTCATCTCTTTTCGCTTTTACCTTTTCTTCTATCGCATTGAATTTTGATTCCGTGTTTGGGATTACATAGTGACAACACAATGTATAACTGCCCGTGAGTGAATATCGTTTCTTTCTCTCTACACGAACTGTGTCTGACAATAGCATTCAAAGTTTAAATCCAAATAATATATTCAATCTCTTTTCACTGTTCCGTTGTTTCACTGAGAAATTTGTTTGCGCTAATATGATCTTTGCTATCACTTTTTGAGACTTTCAAATTTTCATACTTCCATTATCTCTAACCTGTACTGCATATGTATTGTGTCAACGTTTTTTAATTCTTTACGACATTCTACTTTGTCATCTACTCTTTGTCATTTATTTCTTGCCCCGGGTGTGGTTAAATCTCTTGGCACAAAGTCTTGTCTCGCAGGACGTGAAAGTGTCTCTCTGAGAAAGTCACGTCTCATCACTCTTCAAGATTTTTTTATTGTAATAGAGAGACTCACTACTCAATTACTGAATAAATCAAACAACTTTTAGAACAATAATAATGATAATAAAAATAAATGTATCCCTTCTTAAAACTTACAAAAAATATTCATACTAAATACCACTTATTTACACTAAAGGAAGCCACTATTATAAAGTACAAACATATAAGAATCTAAGCAAATACTAACACAAACGTTTCTAAAGGTAACAGTTTCAATGGTAGGTCATATACATTAGTCTGAAATTCTTGTAAGTTCTTGTAATGTTAATTTCAGCAGTAAGTCACAGTCTTGAATTAAATTAATAAATAAGCAGTGTATGGGTCCACACACACAAGCTTTCACACATATCCATACTCCCGTTGCAGGCCTGTACCCAAAGCTTGCAACATTGTGACCAGAAAACATTCAAAGGGCCTCTTCACTCAACTGAACTCAAATAAAAAAAAGTGATCTCTGTCAAGGCACACAATGACCACCTCAGCTGAAAGAGACCATCCTAAACGATGCTGAGGCCCAGCATTTAGCAAAGAGCATCTCTCCCACATGGAGTGAAGAATTCTGCACCGCTCACCAGTGAAAATGTTCTTTTACAAACCGGTTAAATGTCTGTCCCAAACTGGACACTGTGGCATCTTCCAAATATACCAGGCTTTTCAATAATTTAAATTACAGCAAATTAAAGCATCTGCGTTATGCAGGGATACTTTACTAAAGTAAACTTTGACTTTACTTTATGCAAACATCTACAAGTTACTTATTTAATAATTTATATGCTGCAGTTAATACTGTACTGCCATACAGCTTGGCTAAAAAAATCGCTATTCTCTTTTTTTCTCTTCTATCCCTTTCTTTTAATTTCTTCCCATGTATGTAGGAGCTCTACTATTCCATTCTCTTTTTTTCTTATGCACTCTATTTTTTTTTCTCCCCCTCTTCCTATCTCTCCATTTCAAGGTATCAGCAGCATTCCCCAAAGTCCACCCATCACAGCAAGTGATTTAATGCAGCTGCCCCACTTACCAATCAAAGACATTTTAGTCTTTTGAATGAAGGGCATATACTGTTCATGCATATGGTGCATTGTTACCTTTTTGAAAAGTGGAGTGGAATCATCTGATATGGAAAGACACAGCAACTTCAAGTTTATGATTCTACCAATCTGCTAATTTGTGTCATACCTCATGTTAATTAATAACTCTTAATTACTAGTGTTTATAATTGTAAATTCTAGTTAAAATTTATTTAAAATTCCTAGAAAATACTAGTGCCACTTTACAGGATATTGTCTTCCACCATTTATGATTACAGTACATCCCTGGTTTGTGTTCAGCCAAGGCAACGGACACGAAGTTCAAAGACTGCTGACTGCTGTCCCCACCACTGATGCTGATGAAGTCCTCACTACTGCTCCAAAGCAATGCAGTAAACTCCTTGTTACCACCAGAATTGATTTTCTTTTCACACAAATAAATGAACAGACTGAAATGTAAATGACTGGGAATGAAGTGCCTGTAAATGGAATAAGCAAATAGCTTATATACAAACTTGAATTACTCACCAGTTCGATACATGAAGAAATCGTTCAGTGACTATAATCATCTAGAATTGAAACTGATCATACTTGCTTTCAATCTTTATGTATTTGTGTAGTATAAAGCTTATTGTTACTACTCAACTGTCAACACTGATCCTTTGTGTGTAGAGGAAGTACCTATAATTTTTCATATTTGATGTATATTGTGCACCTCTGATAAATCACATTTTACAAAGATGAATATCTGTAGTTTATTAGGTTGAATATATAAATTTTGTGATATGCACAAATTACTTAACATAAAATCATAGCTGACTGAATAAAAACAAAGTTTCCTTTTGAATTTTATTACTAAAGGCAACACTGACAATTTGGCTTGGTTTTTTTTTTTAACTCTGTTTCGATAATATCCAACTTTAAAAGTACATTATATAATAGTATTCAAGTTTACAAGCTGGTAGAGTTGATTTGGAAGACTAATTATTCATATTACTATTTCCTTTTTTATTATTATAGCCTTTATTTGGGCAACATAGTGGTTAGGGCTGTGGTTTCCCAGTTCCAGCACTATGGGTTTGAATACTATGCCAGTCTGTATCTGTGGGGAGTTTGTGCACTCTCCCTGTGTCTATGTACACTTTTCTCCAGGTATACAAGTTTTGTTCCCAGATTCCCAGCTGTGTGTGTGTGTGTGTGTGTGTGTAGTTAATTGGTGATTCTAAATTAGCACATGTGGGTGTCTGCATAGGCAGGTTTTGTGATGGACTACCAATGGTTACAGTAGCTTAATAAAACTCATTATGCATTTTTCAAAACTCATCTAAACAGTAAAATAAATCAAAATACAAACCAGTAATAATGATAATAATAATAATTCTTTGCATTTATATAGCTCTTTTCTCACTACTCAAAGTGCTCTCCACGCAGGGAGAACCCATGAAGCGAACCCACAATCTCATTACTGTAATTAATGTAGTAATCAATAGAAATATCAGTTCAATGTAAGGTGTTTTCTTCATCAGAGAGGTGCTACTCTTTCAAAACTTAACCACTGGCCAAATTGTTTTCAATCTGTACTTAATAAAGTTCTTTAAAATTTAAATCACCTTAAGAGGAGATCATGATGTACAGTGCAGCATATTAATATTTATACTTTCAGATTTATATAAATGTTTAAGTGTGTCTCTATCAATTATCCAATTATGTGCAGAATAAGAAAACATATATAAGTTCCTAAAATCTACTATTTGATGCTTGATATTCATACATTTATCCATGCATTAGTATCAAGCAGAATTGATCAGTGTAATGCTTTCTTGGAGGTTCAAATCATTTTTTTCAGAAGTCACATATTTTACTAGAAATGTTAATTGCAATACCCAGTAAGTAAGAACACATTAGTCCAGTTAATTCTCTTCTTCGGTTTCCCATTAAGTTTTGAACCATTTTCTTAATTCTCATTTTCATACAACTGTGAATAGTTTAGATTCACTTTACCTTGGTGAATGCATTAATGTGCATACACCAATGTTTACTGTCTGACTACAAGACACAGGCCATTCTTTTAATTACTTTTTAGTCTCAGCATATAAAATGAGGTGGTAGAAACTACCCTCGCCACCTTCTGCTAGAGATGGTGTTGGGGAATGTGTTATTGTCTTCTTCCCCCACTGTAGCATGCGGTCAAGAAGCTACCCACAACTACTATATTAGACAGAGCCTCACAACAGATGGGAAATGCTCTGCCATTACACTCTGATCTCTGAGCTGTGTCTTCATTACTTCCCACAACAAAGCCACATCTGCCTGGAGAGAAAATTGCTTGTACAATTTTGTCTAAAATGCCACTGTAATGTAATAAATGGGAGATGGATTTTTGTAATGTTTATAATCTGGTTTCACAATCCATAGATTTTGAAAGTCTTGAGCTTTATGTGCCTTTTTTGTACAGTGATTTGGAAATGTAGGATAAAGATGCAAAGCTGAACAAAACCAGAAAACAGAGCATTGGAGTATTCCTATCCCAGTTGGTAGGAGTGATGGAGATGGTCATTGGCTACAATGTCTGTTGCCTGAGCAGGCCAAATTTACTGTGTGATATGTCAGGAACACCTGATGTCTTTCGCCGGTCTCTGACACTTCCAGCCTTACCTCGATGGGAGTCAGGTTTCCCTGCAGAAGGATTACACCTCATTCACCTGGTTCCTAAATTTCCCAGGCCAAGGTGATTCAGAACCCTGCAGGGATATGACTTTACCATCCAGCACAGTACTGGGAGTTCTCACACCACGGCCGATGCAATAATACTAGCTGTAAAGCTTTCCCTAATGAGGAAGGATGCATCATCGCGTAGGGCACATTTAAATCTTTAGATTTTTACAAATGATTTTAGAGTAGGAATATGAAGGTAGGATGTCATTATAAACACACTTTTAAATAGTAGCAGATTAATTCCAAGTAACTTAATATTGTCATCTGGGATCAACAGCCCTCTTACATACATACCATCAAACTGTTCAGATACAATACATCCAGAAAGTATTCACAGCGCATCACTTTTTCCACCTTTTGTTATGTTACAGCCTTATTCCAAAATGGATTAAATTCATTTTTTTGCTCAGAATTCTACACACAACACCCCATAATGACAACATGAAAAAAGTGTATTTGAGATTTTTGCAAATTTATTAAAAAAAAAACAAACTGAGAAATCACATGTATACCCACTACCACATTATATTAAAGGAATTCTCTATGCATAATTTATTTTTATTGTATGTTTCTATCACCATGTGGCTTGTACTGATGGTCGAGAATACTTTTTAATCTCATGTTTTCATTGGGAATAGAGAACGTTTCTGACAGAATAGGAGCCTAGTAGTGGACAACAATATCACTCTTTTGAATTAGAGACCTGCCAGAGTGCTCCATTTAGCTTCTTAGAAGAACTGACTGCTGCTAATTCCCATGTCCTGAGTTTGTGTCCCAACTGCTGCCCCAAATTCATACACGTGTGACTCTACATATTGTTTTTTGAAAACACTATCAATAGATCAACTCTAAGGTGAAAAAGAAAAAATAGTTTTAAATGATTTAATCTCATCTGTGTGGTTTTTTTTTTTTCACTTATAGTTTCTGCTGTGTTAAGTATTCACTTACACTCTCTGCACAATTAAAGTGCCTTTTAAAGGGGAACATGGGAATGCAGTTGGGAGCAGAATGGATCTTTTTGTGGGCACAAGGTAGAAGGTTGGAGGCAGGTGAAAATGGGATGGAAAGGTTGAGAATGGGATGAAACTATGGCAGGAGTGGTCAAGAGCAAGACTTAAACAGTACTGTGCAGTGCAGATCTCTAATGTCAAGTACTGTACAGTAAGTACTTATGATACTTTGGAACAGTTCTTTATTAGTGGGTCCGGAACCAGTAGGCTTGCCACCAGTTGGTCACAAATTGCTATTATTTATAATGGAAGTGGATCATGCATAAGTCGAGAGTGGTTTGCAGCAAGTCGCTGCTCTGTTGATCGCTCTTGAATCACCAAGGGGTGCTCTGACTGTAGAGAAAAAAACTAACATGGGGGGGGGGAGTGGGATATGACTCCAGAAAGGTTGAGAAATGCTGCTCTAGAATATCCAGGAATTACTGAGGGTCCAGTTGTGACTTTGTCTTTTATAATGCCTGTGGACTCCAAGAGGTTTATTTTTACCGACAATGTAGTTGAGTTTTTATTTTCCTCTCTTCAATTCTCAACTTGCTATATCTGAATTATAAGGTTAATGCATTTTATATTGTCACAGTTTGTATATGCTAATTAAATTAAAACTGCTTTGTTTTATCTTGTGTTTTTACATAGTTTTTTGTGTTCCTATATATAAAAATGTGTGATTTAGCAATGTGTTATTGATGCACAACAGTTATAGATTTGTGCACACAATCTAAATTTGTACTCCGTGAAGGCTGCTATGCAAAAACAAAACAAAAATTTAATCAAATTCAACTTACATGTGTGTTTTTTCTAAATGTTTCAGTTATTTTTATATGCATCACCTCACTCACTGTCTTTATCTTGGTGTAACACACATTTTTGGTTTAGGTTTTATCTAATCTGCTGCACAGTAATTTCTTCTCGGACACCCAATTCACATTACAATCTTGAGCCTTGCCTTTAAAAATGTAAAAGTTAAGCAGTCTAAAAGGGATCTGAAAATGACACCATTAATTAAAAGTAATAAGCAAAGGAGACTGATCCTCATCCAAGACCCTGTACTGGATATATGGATTAAAAATTGGGATTAATGTTTATCTAATCTAAATGAACAAAATGTTTAATGATGTTCATAAAAACAATTTCTTCTGTATAGTTAAAAGTTTAAATACAGTAAAACAAAAAACGAAAACTTGCCTTCTTTAAACTGAGGAAAAAGATTCTTTAAATGCTTTGAATTCCAAGAAAAGAAATGATAATGTCAGCTCTAAAACCTATGGGGTTTCAATTTCAGTTTTTCCTGAATTTGAACATTGTCTTTGACAGTGAGCTATAGTTTATTTTTTTTTTCTAAGATCTACCTCCTAGAATTTAAAAAAATAGGATAATTAGGGTTTCTAATCATGCAGGACAGCAAGTACTGCATAATTAATTTTGCAATAATTCATTCTCATACTGCTTGACATCATGTATTAATTGTGCACTCTTTGAATTTCAGATATATAATCCAGAAGCTGTGTAACCAGATTTCACCTGGGAAATGCGTCTTATTCATAATGCCTCTGTATTTCTGAAGTTTCAGAAGTACTAGGTAACCAAGTTCTTTTCTGTTAACTAGTATTTGTATTCGTATGTTTTTACCAAGGGGTACTATTATTAACAGGTAGTGGTTAAGATTTTGGACTTCAAAACCTGAGGTTGTGGATTCAAATCCTGTAGCTGACACTGTTTGACCATGAGCATCTGCCTGTGCCCCAACTGGAAAAGCAAAAAATGTCACCAGTTGTATCAAATGTTGCATTATTAGGTCATTTGAGGTGCTTACTGTTGAACATGCTATATGCAATTGGTCATGAGTAAAACATTCCTGCATTAATTCAGTTCCTGCTTTTCACATTGACTTGGCTTTGCAAAGAACACTTTTACAGAAAAGAGTATTCTTTTGAATTGAAGTGGGTAATCGGTAGGAATAATGTGAAATTTTAGTACTTATTATTTATTATTATTATTATTATTATTATATTATTATTATCATTATTGTATGTTTGCAATTTTCATCTGTTAACATCATTCACACAAGTAGTGTGATGGTCTGGGGTTGTTTTGCTGCTTCAGGACCTGGAAGGCTTGCTGTGATAGATGGAACCATGAATTCTACTGTCTACCAAAAAATCCTGAAGGACAATGTCCGGCCATCTGTTCGTCAACTCAAGCTGAAGCAATCTTGGGTGCTGCAACAGGACAATGACCCAAAACACACCAGCAAATCCACCTCTGAATGGCTGAAGAAAAACAAAATGAAGACTTTGGAGTGGCCTAGTCAAAGTCCTGACCTGAATCCATTTGAGATGCTATGGCATGACCTTAAAAAGGTGGTTCATGCTAGAAAACCCTCAAATAAAGCTGAATTACAACAATTCTGCAAAGATGAGTGGGCCAAAATTCCTCCAGAGCGCTGTAAAAGACTCATTGCAAGTTATCAAACGCTTGATTGCAGTTATTGCTGCTAAGGGTGGCCCAACCAGTTATTAGGTTCAGGGGACAATTACTTTTTCACACAGGGCCATGTAGGTTTGGATTTTTTTCACCCTAAATAATAAAAACCATCATTTAAAAACTGCATTTTGTGTTTACTTGTGTTATATTTGACTAATGGTTAAATGTGTTTGATGATCAGAAACATTTTGTGTGACAAACATGCAAAAGAATAAGAAATCAGGAAGGGGGCAAATAGTTTTTCACACCACTGTATATTTCAGTGGAGTAGCTTGTGGGAAACCTGTTTAACTTAAACTGATGGTGCTGATCTTGGATCTGAGGACACCACTTCCACCACTGCTTCTCTCTCAATTCTTTTTTTCTTTCAGCAAAGAAACACCTAATTACAGCCACAGCACATGGCACCAGCACTCAAGGTTTATAATGCACTTGCTAACTATTGAACTTTGCATCTTCCTTGAGCTTCGTCGAACTTTCTCTTTCCATTTCACATCTCGCTGTATATGCTAAGCATGATCATATCTCTTTTCTGTTTAGTACACACTTAAATGACAAATTTGAGGGGGTTGTGGTAACACAGCAAAGAAATGACACACGATTAGCGATTTGAGGAGTTTAGAGGATTGGAGACCACCAAGAGGCAACAGGTGCCAGCATGCCACTAAGCAATAAAACACGGTCAACAAGCTTTGTCCCTCTAATGGATGACACCTGCACTGCAGTTCAAAACCAGATGTGCCACACAGTTAATACTGTTGAGCTACTGCCAGGACTACCAGCAGAGGAGATAGGCTGAGTGTAAGCAGCAGGTGTTGCATCCAATTTAGTCCCCCGTGTAAAGCAGCAAAAATGTCTTTCAAACTTTGAAGTCAGTGATGTTTCACATTCAGGTCTTGCACAGAAATCAATACCAGACCTCGCCTTTCTCAACAGATTATTGTAAATTCCAAATTCCGTTCTCTTAAAAAAAGTTATTCAATTTTATGAACACTACAGTAGCAGCAAGGAACCCACAAGAATGCGTATTTCTGTGGCTCATTCACAGATGACAATTATGAGTGAAGTGGTCTTTTCCTACCATTGAACAGGAGCACTAACTAATAAATGACCTACAAATGACAAAATATTGCAAGACACTGATTGCACCATGATAAAGTCAAACAACCCACCTTGGTCAATTTTAGTATGTTGTGATGTTGCCTTCCTCTTTGTCGCACCCCCAGAAATGCCATCTCATACACCCTGGGGGACCCCTGGTGTATGATATTAAAATGAAGCACTAGGAACTGTCAAAGATTAATGTGAAGCTATTAAACAAAAATGAATAAGTGCAAGGTTTTTGAAGTATTGTACTATATGGTAACATTTTTCAGCATGCTAATCTATTGTGCTCCAGTGGCACCTTTTGCTTTGATGCACAAGTCTCATTCCATGCTATGTTTGTCCAGTGTGTCTCAACCAAGAACACTGTGATGTGGTAGCACTCGGGTGACACTTCACATGCAGTCTTGAATTCATTTCTCCAGTCTTCTCACCACAGCACCCCCTGCTTCAGGTCAGTCTTCATCATTATCTCAATCTTGAATATGTCTCTTGAAGCTCTAATCTTCAGTACATTAGACAACCCAATCCTCTCATCTTTTGATCTTCGTTTTACCTCTCTAAGAAAAAGCCAGACATGTCAATTGAAATATCTGATGGTGACAGGGTTATGAGAAATTGACTTGGTAAAAGTAATTATATGAAGAAGATTATACACATGAACAGTCTGCTTCAATTTCATGTTCAGAATCTAAATGTCAAAAAATGATTAGTCTTAGAAATTAGGTTACATTACTTGAAAAATGAAATTATGACTAAAATATTTTGCAGAAACAAAAATGCAGGGCACACACATACTTTACAGTATCTGATACAGGAGCAGCAGAAATTGGCCAGGATTTCATTTCATTGTTAACAATTCCAGACTGCAATAAAAGAAGGAATATTCTGTCCTTGTTAAAAATATAGAATACCTTTTGAATCAGCAAATTCAAGCAGATCTGGAAAACATTAGTAATAGTTATATTTTAATAACATTGTAATGTCTGTAGGGTTCTGGTGACAGCTATTATTCATTTCTTGCCTTTGTGAAATGTTAACTTTAATTAAGGAAATAAAAACATTTCTGGTAGTAGAAGCCTCTCTGGCATTCTTTGATGTCCAAAGTAAAGCAATTGGTAATAATTTATGACCCAACGATTTATAAAATTTGAAATTTTTGTCGGTTTCACACTCTGTTCTTGTGTTGCTTAACTTCAGCCACTCCATCAGGGTGCCTCCCCAAATCAAATTTCAGATTTATGTTAACCAGATGGGTCCTTGAGTCTGCTAAGAGTGGCTGCCTAAAAAAACAATGGATGATTTTATTTTTCATTTGGGAAAGACAACTTAATGTATTAAGGGTGAAAATATCAATGTTCGGTTTTTTATTGTTATAGATTGCACTTTTATCCCTTTAAAAAGATAATTTACTTTTTAAATCCATTATTACTTTAGTCATGCTATAGCTCATCAACTTTTTTTAACTTGCTAAAAGTTATATAGTATGTACTATGTCTCTAAGCAGATTTAACTGAAAATGTGTTCATTTCTAAGGGGGTAATTGTTTTAATAAATAGTGAATGAAAGGCTTCTCAAAACACTATCTTAAAAAACACAAATCAGTGTGGGTTTCTAACAGTATGTCAAAAGGAATCCATTAGGCACAGTTTAAGGTGGCCGCTTAGAGTGCTGTAATCTGAGGGGTGCACGCTCCGCGCACCAAGGTGCGCTCCCTGACGTCTGTAGTATCTGCACAAAGAGGCACAGTTTGTGTTATTGACACAGAGGAGGACTCCATCCATCCATCCATTATCCAACCTGCTATATCCTAACTACAGGGTCACAGGGGTCCGCTGGAGCCAATCCCAGCCAACACAGGGCACAAACAGAGGGGCACTCCCCCTACAATAACAGGTCATTGAAGTCTAACATTCATCAACACCGCCTATGTCTCTAAGTGGACTTCAGCCTGCATTGAAAGGAAAACGCAAGAAAAACTGTATAATTTTCTAAAATAATGGCATAACTTTCCCAGGCTAAAAAGTAGACACTTGTTGTTACCAATTTTATCTCCTAACTGAAAAGCTATTCTTGTCATCCAAACTTTTTCACACACATACACATAGGGACAGCTGAAGGGCTCTAATGACTGTAATTCTACCACTAATTAAAGGGTTGGTGCTGTGTCCTAATGCCTTTTTTCTTCCTCCCTCTGCAGACCAGATGATAGACGTCTATAACACCTATGACGCCATTTCTGGTGTCTGATCTCCTGGACCCGCCTTTCATGGTAGAAGTACCGACAACTGGAAGCTCCACCATCTTTGTTAGTTCAGTTTGAACTCTCTTCTGAAAGGATGTCTCTGCAAGTTATTACATGTTTTTTGAAAAAATCAGGCTGGTACCCTAGCTCTTTATTGTTGTCTTGTTTTTCTCTTACAAGTAAAAATACGGCTGAAGCCATAACAATATGGGTTAACATAAAAAAATGACACTATCATAAAATAGAGAACGTTATTAATAATGAAGTTGAGTGCCTTAGGAAAATCCAAGCAATTAGGATGGTTAAGCTAGGTTGGAGCGACACCACAAGCTTTATTATTAAGGTATAAAAGACAAGGTGAGTCCCATTATAAAACATTTTCATAAAAAATATAATTCTTTCCTTGTGTATTTTTGCAATGAACTATAGAAGTTTATTTATGACAGTTTATTAACTATACTTGAATTTTTTTAAAAAAATGTTATTTTGCATATGTATTGTTTGCTTGCTTCTAGTAACTATGCATGTGGACATAGTTTTCGGACAGGTACAAAAATATTCAGCTCTTACATATCTTTACCATCACTCACCAACTTCCTGCAACTCTGAATTGGATATGTGGTTTGGAAAATGGATGAGTGAAATTAGCCTGACAAGAACATCAAGAGAATGAGAATAATCCATACAAACATGAGGTGCCAGTACACACTCAACAAAGGCTGTTTTGAATAATATTCATAAATCATCACCATTATTGCCTAATTGTAGCAAAATACAATATGTGGAACATACTAGGCAACCTGGAGTGGTCTTTAAAACAAAAAAAAAATGTAAAAGAAATTTAAGGTACGAAACAGCCAGCTATTATTAACAGTAAGGTTAATTACAATAGATGGAAACAAAGAGTTTCTAATAAAGGGTAGAAATAACAAACACCTAATCCCTTAGAGTGTGTCAATGCTAGCTCTTGAGGCCTATACAAAAAGCACCAGCTATATTGTCTTTTTAAATAACACTCTCCTTTTTCTTCTTCTTCTTCTACTTTGGCTTTCCTTCTTTCTCCCAACTTCAGACTTTTCCTGGGTTTAGTCAGATGGGCCTTTTAAGCCCCAGTCAGTAAGCCCCTATGGGTACGGCTCCAGGATTATTTTTGGGGGCTTGAAGGATAATGCTAACTGTGAGGAGCACCCTCTAGTAGCACTATGCACTCATGCATTTCTGATCTATAGAAGCATAGCAGTGGGCTCCAGAAATGTTGAGGTGTCAACGGACATTGCTTAACTGAACCATTGTATTTGGGTGAGTTTGCATAACTGTAGAGAGGTTCCCTATAATTTTAAAATATTTCTTTTGGGATCTACATAGAGCAGCATTTCTCAACCTTTAAGTATTTGCGACCCAACTTTTCGTAACAGTTTTAATCGCGCCCCCCCTAACATTTTTTTGAAATGTAGATGCATATTTTATTATACCTACTTAACTTTTATCTACATTTATCTAACTCTATATTTACTGTTCTAGTATCAGAATGTAGTTTAAGTTAATTTGTTTTGGTTTCAACAGATTTTTTTTCATATTTTTGTATTCTTTATATATTTTTATATTCTTCGTACCCCCCTTTTTGTTACTTTGCGCCCTCCTAGGAGGACCCGCCCCACAGGTTGAGAACCACTGACATTGAACATACTGCAGATGCAGATGGCAAACAGCTGAGCTAGCTAGATAACATTCACAATATTACAAGGTCTCAAAAAATAAATTCTTCAAGTATCATGTACTGTATTAAAATTTACTCTATTTGGATAATCACTACATATTTAATAACTATTAATGGTATCAAAACCAAATAGGTATCATGTTGTAATAAATTAAATCTAATTAATTGTGCTTTTTTTAATTAAACTGTGTATTGCTAGAAGGCGACCATAATGGATAAAATGTTCATGAATTGATTTTCCAAATCCTGTTATTAACAGGGTTATGAGGAAGTTGTGCACATCCCATCATCTACAAGCCAAAGGAAGTAACTGGTCCTGGTCAGAACAGCAGTCCACAGCTGGGCACACTCAGTAAAATACACACACAACCACAGGCCAGTTTAGACATGGCAGTCAGCCTACCCTTTGCATCTTTGAGATGTGGAAGGTAAAAACACGTCACTGTAGAAAAACCATGAAAACACTAGGGGAACGTGCAAACCCAGATTTTAATGATCAATCAATTAATGTATTTTTTATTGAAAATATATTTACAAATTACTTTTCTATTAAATGATTTAGTTGGATAATTTGTATCATTAAAATAATGTGGTAAGGCATTCACTTTAACATTCTTCTCTACATGTCTATATTAAACTGGCTAACAAACTATTATCACCTAGCCTGTTTAATTATTCTGCAGCTCAAGAATTAAATTAAATCTACCAATATTTCTCAGATATTCACAACAATATTGATAATGGACGGACACATCTTGAGAAGAACAAATAAAGGTAAAGACTGATAAGTATAAATTTGAATCTTTTGTAGCTACTGTTCCCAAAGCTGTCTTGCATAAGCCTACAACCCATCACAATATATTACTGTCAGTCAAACCAAACACTTGTTTGTCTCCTTCCTTCTATATTTATTCCTGTCAGCTCATCATTTTAATTCACAGATTGATGTCATGTTGACAGAATGGTCTCATCTGCATCCTAGACTTATTACTGTCACTACCAATTGTTATACAATTTTATACAATTTTCAAGCATGTTCTTCTAGCCTGAAAAGCCACTCTTGTATTTTATCATGTCATCCAATATTTTCCACTCTCAATATATACTGTAGCTATACTTGATTTATAGAGCTCTTTTTATTTGCATAGCACCTTTGGATCCTTGCTGTTCAAAATCTATCTGAAGATCATTCTGGTGCTGCATGTTTTGTATTTCCTATGATTTTTATTTTTCCATGTACTGTATATTTAATAATGAGTTGTACTCTTGGAACTTGGGGGTGTCACAAACTCGACAAAGAGCAATAGCAAGGTTTGAGGCACCCATATATTATTTCCTGGATATAATATTAAATAAATTGATGTACTGAAGTGTACAGATCAGAGTCCCGAACAGAACTGAGGGAAAAGAGGAAAGGTGGCGGCTTTTAAAGGCCAGTATAGGAAGTGTCCTTAAAGGGGCTGGAATTGGAAGGATCTTCATCTATAGGCTCGGACCAAGAAGTGACATTAGAGAGGCCAGAATCGGAAGGGTCTTCATCCATAGGCTCGGACTCGGAAGTCATGTCAAAGGGGTCGGAACCAGAATTGACACCATCAGGGCCAAGCGGAATTTCCCATGAACTGTCCGCAGAAAAGCGAGAAAAAGAGTCGGTGCACTCTGCCATCTCCCGGTCTGGTTTGAAGTACTCTCATTCAAGCGCTTTAGATGTCTCCCATCCACATGTGTGTGACACGGGATAATGGAAGAAAAAAAATCTTCTAACACAAAAAGTTACAATTCAGTGCTAGTTATCCTTTTATAATACACCTTCATTTACAAGCTCAGAGCAATGTACACATGTATAAATACAGTATATCATATCTAAAGACAACATAACATGTAACAACACAATGTACTCATACAAATAAAAGCACAGACTTGTTTCAGATTAGTTTAGTAAAGCTCTGAATTAATAATTTCATTAGGCTAACTACAAATTCAGGAAAAAACATGTTAGAAAATGCATAACATATGGTATCAGTGCATCTAGTGACTGCATTTTTGTTTATTTACTTCATTAAACAGACAGATATGTTTTTGTTTATTATATGTAATAGTAGTAATAATATTAGTAACTTACAACAATAACCGAGATAATAGATTATAACTTCATTTTGTTATGCATGTAATTACTTGTTTTAGTAGAGTACATAAAGCATATGTTCTTAATAGAATTTTACATTATTATGTAGTTTAAAAAGTGGTTTTGTGGTGGCTGAAATAGTGTTATGGACAGCAAATTCCAGCTTAACAGATGTAAAAATCTCTTTGATCAACGTACTACTATGACTTGTTGGTTGTGGAAGGTCTATGGCTAATTGTAATTCAAATATCTTAAAGATAAACTTTACATTTATAAAAAAAATATCTGATAGAGAGATAAAATCTATGTTGAAGTCTAAAGCTGAAGTTTTTGTGTGCCACAATGTATAGCAGCCTGCGATGGTGCTTTGTCAATAACGTACATTGTCATAGAAATACTGAATTGTTACAATCTGTAGATAATGTAGCAGTGAAGCTGTTTTTAGTGCATACGTGTTTATTTTCTGTATAAATAAGGGATTACAGAGCCTTTCATAGTAAGTTTTTTTTTTTTTTCTTTTTCCTTTCTATTTCTAGATAAGTTAAGCCTTTTTATGTTTTCTTTGCTTATTTTTTTTTTATGGTTACAAACATCATTTAACATACCTCATATGACTTTAACCTGCAGGAAAAACAAGTTAGTATTTCGGAAGTTCTCACAAGCTGCAGATGTGACAATGTGCTCCTTCCTGGTAACATTTTATGGGTTCTGTTTTGCCATAAGGATTAGCTGTCAGAGGTGAAAAGGAGGAATATATACGGTACATGCTGAAATAACCTCTTCAGAACTCTCTAACAGAATGAATCTGTTTCAAGATTGAGAATTTGAAAATCTGACAAACCTTTTTTCTATTTTCAAAACTTTCCACAGCATGCTCTATTTAAATTATTTTTGTGAAAATTGAACTTAGATGAAAATTTTCTTTTTTTAAAGAATAAGCGCACAGAATTTCAACAGAATCAGTTATCTAGAAGCTGCTTTGTTTCCAGTGGTGTTTCTGCATTATATATCATTCATATGCTGAAATTTTATATCTAGGACGGGCCCCCCTAGGGGGGTGCGAAGTAACAAAAAGGGGGGTGTGAAGATATGAAAAAAAGAAAACAAGAATCAAAAATATGAAAAAAACATCTGTTGAAACCAAAACAAATTAACTAAAACTACATTCTGATAATAGAAAAATAAATATAGAGTTAGATAAATGTCGATAAAAGTTAAGTAGGTATAATAAAATATGCATCTACATTTCAAAAAAATGTTAGGGGGGGGCACGATTAAAACTGTTATGACAACTCAGGTCGCAAATACTTAAAGGTTGAGAAACGCTGATCTAGGAAAATATTGCTTTTTGTAGCATAAGAAATTGTCCTCCTATTGGGTGCTTCAAGGTTTTTGCAGCTGAGGGGCTTGCTCTATTGGCCCTGCAGTGTTCCCTATACTGTGTGCATCTGCAGCCTGAACTTTCGAGTTTAGTGATGAAACTTAAAAAGCTAGAGCCTCTTATTCTCTGCATTAAAATGAGGACTGTTTTTTCATTTTTTTTAATAATGTTTTTGCATTTACAATTCAAGCTTTTACCAGAGCAAACCAGTGAAGGGATATGAAAGGTCAGGTACCATTTCATCCCTTAAAGGCAGCTACAAGAATTAAAAAAAATGAAAAAAAGAACAATATGAGTAAGGCATTGAGCGTGGAATATTTCCCTGAAGGGACAGAGCAGCATCTTGATCCTTACCCATCGATGAGGAGGACGGCCTGACCATTTTAAGGTTCAGAAAAACCACCAAAGAAGAGTTCTGAGTGCTCTTTCCATTTTTGTACAAAAAAGCTAGCAGTATGATGCCCCTATTTTAACGGATATGTAGAAAATAATATTTTCAATTGTCCATTGGCCTTGTGCTGTCACGCAAGCATCTGGACACACAATAGGTTGCACTGCTATTGGGCAGTTACAGAGATTTTAAGTTATTTAGTGTCATGCAATATGTGTAGTCTGTGCATTCTTTCCACATTATTAATGCTGGTCCTTCTTCACCTCAAAGCCTAACACTTCTAAATTTGAGGTGTTCTTTCAGTTTAGTCAGTTATATTTACCTGCTAAGCGGGTGGTTGAAAGTCCCCCACTTTATTTAATGTTTAAATCTTTATATATATATATATATATATATATATATATATATATATATATATATATATATATATATATATATACTGCTCAAAAGAATTAAAGGAACACTTTTAATCAGAGTATAGCATAAAGTCAATGAAACTTATGGGATATTAATCTGGTCAGTTAAGTAGCAGAGGGGTTGTTAATCAGTTTCAGCTGCTGTGGTGTTAATGAAATTAACAACAGATGCACTAGAGGGGCAACAATGAGATGACCCCCAAAACAGGAATGGTTTAACAGGTGGAGGCCACTGACATTTTTCCCTCCTCATCTTTTCTGACTGTTTCTTCACTAGTTTTGCATTTGGCTACAGTCAGTGTCACTACTGGTAGCACAAGGTGATACCTGGACCCTACAGAGGTTGCACAGGTAGTCCAACTTCTCCAGGATGGCACATCAATACGTGTCATTGCCAGAAGGTTTGCTGTGTCTCCCTGCACAGTCTCAAGGGCATGGAGGAGATTCTAGGAGACAAGCAGTTACTCTAGGAGAGCTGGAGATGGCCATAGAAGGTCCATAACCCATCAGCAGGACCAGTATCTGCTCCTTTGGGCAAGGAGGAACAGGATGAGCACTGCCAGAGCCCTACAAAATGACCTCCAGCAGGCCACTGGTGTGAATGTCTCTGACCAAACAATCAGAAACAGACTTCATGAGGGTTGCCTGAGGGCCCAAATGTCTATTGCCCTGTGCTCACTGCACAGCACCGGGAGCTCAATTGGCATTTGCCATAGAATACCAGAATTGGCAGGTCCACCACTGGCGTCCTGTGCTTTTCACAGATGAGAGCAGGTTCACCCTGAGTATATGTGAAAGGCGTGAAAGGGTCAGGAGAAGCCGTGGAGAATATTATGCTGCCTGTAACATCGTTTAGCATGACTGGTTTGGTGGTGGGTCAGTGATGGTATGGGGAGGCATATCCATGGAGGGACGCACAGACATCTACTGCGTAGAAATGGTGCTCTGACTGCCATTAGGTATCAGGATGAAATCCTTGGACCCATTGTCAGACCCTACGCTGGTGCAGTAGGTCCTGGTTTCCTCCTAATGCATGACAATGCCCGGCCTCATGTGGCAAGAGTATGCAGGCAGTACCTGGAGGATGAAGGAATTGAAACAATTGAATGGCCTTCACGATCCCCTGACTTAAACCCAATAGAACATCTGTGGGACATTATGTTTCGGTCCATTAGGTGCCGCCAGGTTGCTCCTCAGACTGTACAACAGCTCAGGGATGCCCTCATACAGATCTGGGAGGAAATGCCACAAGACACCATCCGTTGTCTCATTAGGAGCATGCCCCGATGTTGTCAAGCATGCATACAAGCTCGTGGGGGCCATACAAGATACTGAAAAGCATTTTGAGTAGCAGAAATTAAGTTTTTGAAAAAATGGACTAGCCTGCCACATCTTCATTTCACTCTGATTTTAGGGTGTCTACACAATTGTGCCCTCTGTAGGCAGAAAACTTTTATTTCCATTAAAAGACTTGGCATCCTTTTGTTCCTAAGACATTGCCCTGTCGTTATTTGTATAGATATCCAACTTCATATTGAGATCTGATGTATCTAATATGTTTCTTTAAAGTGTTCCTTTAATTTTTGTGAGCAGTGTATGTATATATATATATATATATATATATATATATATATATATATATATATATATATATATATATATATATATATATATATATTTAAATATGTTATTGTATTTTGTCAGATGACAATGTCAGAGGACATCACAATGCCAATTGAGACAAACCAGGCACTAGTAGCCCATTATTTGGTTGAGTTTTTGTTATATGGAAGGTGCTGGAAGTTCCATTAGCTCACAAATTATTAGCAAAATAACACAGCCATTATTAGTTAGACAAGTTAATGGTAATATTACATAATTCACAAAATTCTAGTATGGCTCCACCAGAATTTTCACAGCAAAAAAACAACTGTTTTTTTCTCATATGGACATACATGAGGAAAGAAGCATTTTAAGAAAACACAATTAAATTCATTTTTTTCCAAAGAAAAAAGTCCTAGGCCAAGAGTTTTTTTATCAAGATCACATACATAGTTTTTCATTTTTGTTCCACTGTTTGTTTACAATCTTACCATTATAATAATAATAATAATACATTTTATTACAAGGCGCCTTTTTAAACACCATAGGACACAGTACAGATAATAAAATCATAAAACTAACAAAAACGTGCATGTACACATACACATATACATATATCTATATCTATGGAACTGAAAATGCAGCAATAAGAATACAGCAGGTCATGTAGTGTTCGCTAATCTTAATAGATATGTCTTAAAATGAGATTTGAAAATAGGTAGGGAATCTGTGTCCCGAATGTTTTGTGGTAGTGAGTTCCAGAGACGAGGAGCACTATGACTAAATGCCCTGGAACCCATGGTGATCAAGTGTGCAGAGGGGTGATGAGAAGACAAGATGTAGAGGACCTAAGAGTGTGGTTAGGTGTATAAACATGTATGATGTTAGAGAGGTATAATGGAGAAAGTTATGAAGTGCTTTGAAGGTAAGTAGAAGAATTTTAAAATCAATGCAATATTTTACGGAAAGCCAATGAAGCTGTTTAAAAGATGGGGTGCATGGAAGAGGTCTGAGTTATAATACAGGCAGCTGAATTCTGAACAAGCTGGAGTTTATGGAGAAGCTTATGTGGGAGACCAAAGAGAACAGAATTACAATAATCAATCCCAGAAGTGACCAATGCATGAGTCAGGATGGTGGTGCTATTTAGTGTGAGGGAGGGTCGCAGGCATGCAATGCTACAGAGATGATCGTGTAACATTATTGATATGGGATTCAAAAGACAGAGTACTGTCAAAGATAACCCCCAAACTCTTAACCTGAGGGGAGGGATAGACTGACGTACCATCAATATTAACCCGAAAAATTATTAGATTTTGATAAAGCAGACTTGGAGCCAATGAGGAGAACCTCTGTCTTATGGCTATTGAGTTGGAGGAAATTAGAAGAAAACCAAGATTCTACCTCAAATAAACAGTCATTGAGGCAGGAAAGACAGAGTTGGGCTTTGTAGATATATAGAGCTGAGTATCATCTGCTCCAATGAAAATCAATTCCAAATTTCTTAAAAATGCTACCTAAAGGGATTAGATATATTAAAAACAGTAAGGGGCCAAGCACCGAACCCTGAGGATTGTGAATGACTTGGCAGACCTTATTAACATTGAGCAATCAATTTCTGTTTTTTACCTTTGGTTATGAATTTTGTTTAATATTTAATATTAAATATTTAATATTATTAATATTAAATATTTAATATTCAACTACAATATGAATGAAATACATCAACATTAAATGAACAATCACTGTTTCTTTTGTGTTTATGATCCCACTATATGACTATATGTCTGGGGCACTGTTTTTTTTTTTGCTCAATGTATTATTTTGCAAAAGTAATATTGAGAATTAATGATGGCATTAATAATGACACATCAGTTCTGAGTTCCCAATGCAAGATCAACAGGGCTAGCTAAATCATGATAGTAAGAAACTAAAACATAAAAAAAGGGAACGGCTTCATGATAGCTAATAGCAACAACTGCTGCACTTATTAGACAAAGTCTGAAAATAAAAGGTTTTACATCCATATCTGATATTGGGCTGCAACTATTGTATCTTATCATTTACAATGTGCATTCAAGCGGGGCAATTTATGAGGCAGTGTAAGTCCAAAAATAGCTGAGGTGCCAACAGGGCAAACCATGTTTTAATATGAATAATAAAAGTAAATAAAAGCACATACATGATGGCACAGCAACAAACAGTTGGCTTTAAGCGTTCTGTTCCCCTCTAGTGGTGTTCTTAGCACTGGTCTGGATTCATCCCTGATAGTCAACCTCTCAGGTCGAAATGAGATCTCACCTTCCTCTGACATCCCCCTTCTATACTAGGCAGACTGGAAGGGGCAGGGCTTCTCTGGCTCTGTTGCCCTCTACGGGTGGATTCCATGGTGCTTAGAAGAGAGAAGGAGACTAAACTGTTAGTGACAAAGCCCCCTCTCATTCCAGTGTGGTCCACACACATTACATAAGTCTGGAAGGCTATCCTCTGGTGCATGTGTGGCAACATATTTTCATTTTGTACATATTTCAATAATGCTTACACTTAATTCACATTGGTTCCTATTTTATTTGCATTATTTTTTGCAAAGGGTTCAAGAACCAACTGTAAAATTTTCTCTGCATGGCTGGTTTCAGTGCCATGCTGGTAACTACACAGTGAGGCTATGGTGAGCATGGTGATGGCTCACTCACTGGGTGGTTATACAGTTATGGTCATATTTCAGATGACAAGTCTGTGCCTGAACTTTATTTCTCAGCATGCCATTATCTATTAGTCACTTTAACATTAAAACAAATGTACTGTACATAACAAAAACCTTATTAATAGATGGTTCATCAGGCTCATGTGCTGAAATCATGTAGTTATACAACATAAATGATTTGGTTATTCATTCATGCCACTGGAACTATAATTGTATACGATAGACTCTTAAATCTAAAAACAGTAATTAAGTAACTGATTAAAGATATGCATCCTTATAGGTTGGATTGAATTGCCTCAAGGAAGTCAGATTACACAACTAAATAACACATGGGATAATGGATTAAATGTCTCCCTCATGACTTTTCTGCACAACTTCAAACTTGACTAAAAGTGAGTGAGTCAGTCATTTTATAAGCTACTTAGTCCTGAACAGGGTCACATGGGTCCTGGAGCCTATCCCAGCAAGTATAGGACACAAGGCAGGAACAAACCCTGGCCAGGCTGCCACTCCATCACAGGGCAAACACACACAAAGACACACCCCAACTACACACTAGGGCCAATTTAGGATTGCCAATTCACCTACTCTGCATGTCTCTGGACTTTGGGAGAAAACCGGTGCACCTGAAGGAAACCCACGCAAACAGAGGGAGAACATGCAAACTCCATGCAGAGAGGATGCAAACCCTGGTTTCCTTACTGCGTGGCAGCAGTGCTACCACTGTGTCACCATGCTGCCCACTAACTAAACGTTTCTTTCCTAACTGTAGTAACTGTCCTAACTGAATTCTCAAGATATAGCTCTTTTTATTGGAAGGTTGATGAGCACTATTGTCTTAACTAGCCACAATGTGATAACATCACATAACATAACATCCCATGTGATCAGCAATGGCTGCTATTGCCATTAGCAACATGCCCAGTTCCATAAGTCAAACACACAAAACACAAAAAGGCACCAATCATATGATAAATGAACAGCAAAATGGTGACAGTAAAATGTCACTGTCATAACATTAAAATGAATAAAATTAAGGATAGTTCATAAAAAAGTAAAGCCAAACCACAAAAGCCAAGACAATCATGACACAGACATGACATTGTAAATATGCATAAAGGTCATTTGTAGTTTTTTTTTTTTTTTTGACGTTTGGTTTGCACTGCAAAAACATTTGGTGAACATGTTATATATGTCATCAAAATGAAGAGGTTCTTAAATCAGTAAAAATATATAATTCACATACTTTGATTATGTTAACCTTTATCCTGCCCTGAGTAAAACAGTGTAAGAAAATGAATGAAGAGATAAAGATAAATGCCACCAGTGCCCCCATGGAATGAAAAAAGAGATGTCACCAGAGAGAGATGTGTAACATTAGTTACTCATTATTTGTTGTGGTTTATTTCAAAATGTTAATTCTGATAAGGTGTATCTTTGTAGATACACAGTTAAACAATAGCATGTGTATCAGGCAGCTGAATAACAAAATGCAACAAGGAATCCAAAGAGTAAGAAAGAAGAGATGCCAATACCCTATTAAAAAGTATTTAATATCTGCCATGTGTTTTATATACCGTTCCTCATGATAGGTAAAAGAAAGGCATTATATGTCTGAAGTTATTATTTATTGACTTTGTGTACATTTTTTTATATTTACCAGCTGTGAAAAGGACACAGCACAAAAAAGTTTCAACAGTTTATAAAAGTATATAATTTATTATTTTATTATACAAAATAAACACCTTTCACCAAATGTAATTTAGAAAGTAGCAATGGACTTCATGGACTTTCTTAATTATTATACTCATCCAAAACTGTTTCCCTTACAAAGCTGCAATGCCATCACAAAAACTCACTGTCAATTATAAAACATTGTGTTTGTGAACATTCTAAATATTCACTCAGTGTGTCATGAACATCTATTAAAAAAAATACTTTTCTAAATGTAATATAAAACTGAACATAAACAAAAGCAAGCTTTCTCTTTTATTTAACACAATTTTACACATGGCAGGAACCCCAAATATGGGACAGTGCTACAATGGCTTATATTTAATTTTTTGAAGTTGCAGTATAGATCGGTTAAGGGATGTGACGTGGGTCACATGGTGAGTCAAAGATGGACAGTAAATTGGTGAACTAAAGTCTAATGCCTCTGCATCTTGCTCTGTCACAACCAGCACCTGCATGTGCTCTGTCACCACATCGAAATCCTCTTTTACTTTTGCCTGGCAGCTCCATCCCAAGCTTCCTTCTCGCAATATACCCAGCATCTCTCCTTTGGGCATGTTCCAACCAATGCAATCTCACCTCTCTGGTTTTGTCTCCAAAAAGTCCAATGTGACCTAACCCTATAAAGTACTCATTCTTAATCCTATCCATCCTCATCACACCCAATGCAAATCTTAACATCTTTAACTCTTTAACTTTGCCACCTCCAGCTCTGTCTCCTGTCTTTTTGTCAGTGCCACCATCTCCACCACATAGAACATAGCTAGTCTCTCAACTATCTTGTAGACCTTCCCTCTCATTCTATCTGGTACCCATCTGTCACAAATCTCTCCTGGTATTCTTCTCCACCCATTCCACCCAGTCTGCATTCTCTTTTTCACCTCTCTTCCACATCCCGATTACTCTGTAGTATTGATCCCAAGTATTTAAATTCACAAACCTTCGCAAACTCTACTCCCTGCATCCTCACCATTCCTCTGACCTCCCTCTAATTCACACACATGCATTCTGTCTTGGTCCTACTGACCTTTATTACTCTCCTCACTAGAACCTGTCTCCACCTATTCAGAGTCTCCTCAACCTGCTCCCTATTTTCACTGCAGATCACAATGTTATTCACAAACATCGGAGTCCATGAAGATTCCAATCTAATCTTCTCTATCAATCTGTCTATCACAATTGCCAATAAGAAAGGGCTCAGAGCTGATCTCTGATGTAATTTCTCCTCCACCTTAAATGCATCCATCACTCTTACAGTTGACCTCACCACTGTCAAACTTCGCTCATACAAATTCTTTACCACTGTTACATACTTCTCTTCCACTCCAGATGTCCTAATACAATATCTTAACTCCTCTCTAGGCACCTGTCATTTGTGTTCTCTGGGTCCACAAAGACACAATTCAACTCCTTTTGGCCTTCTCTATACTTCCCCATCAACACCCTCAGAGCAAACTTGTATCTGTAGTGCTCTTTTCCAACATGAAACTATATTGCTGCTAGCTGATCATCACCTCCCTTCTTAACCTAGCTTCCACTACTCATTCCCATAACTTCATGCTGTGGCTCATCAGTTCGATCTCTCTGTACAGAGTGGGCCATTTATATGGATACACCTTAATAAAATGGGAATGGTTGGTGATATTAACTTCCTGTTTGTGGCACATTAGTATATGTGAGGGGGGAAACTTTTCAAGATGGGTGGTGACCATGGTGGCCATTTGAAGTTGGCCATTTTGGATCCAACTTTTGTTTTTCAATAGGAAGAGGGTCATGTGACACATCAAACTTATTGGGAATTTCACAGGAAAAACAATGGTGTGCTTGGTTTTAACGTAACTTTATTCTTTCATGAGTTATTTACAAGTTTCTGACCACTTATAAAATGTGTTCAATGTGCTGCCCATTGTGTTGGATTGTCAATGCAACCCTCTTCTCACACTCTTCACACACTGATAGCAACACCGCAGGAGAAATGCTAGCACAGGCTTCCAGTATCCGTAGTTTCCGGTGCTGCACATCTCGTATCTTCACAGCATAGACAATTGCCTTCAGATGACCCCAAAGATAAAAGTCTAAGGGGGTCAGATCAGGAGACCTTGGGGGCCATTCAACTGGCCCACGATGACCAATCCACTTTCCAGGAAACTGTTCATCTAGGAATGCTCGGACCTGACACCCATAATGTGGTGGTGCACCATCTTGCTGGAAAAACTCAGGGAACGTGCCAGCTTCAGTGCATAAAGAGGGAAACACATCATCATGTAGCAATTTCGCATATCCAGTGGCCTTGAGGTTTCCATTGATGAAGAATGGCCCCACTATCTTTGTACCCCATATACCACACCATACCATCAATTTTTTGTTCCAACAGTCTTGGAGGGATCTATCCAATGTGGGTTAGTGTCAGACCAATAGCGGTGGTTTTGTTTGTTAACTTCACCATTCACATAAAAGTTTGCCTCATCACTGAACAAAATCTTCTGCGTAAACTGAGGGTCCTGTTCCAATTTTTGTTTTGCCCATTCTGCAAATTCAGTGCGCCGATCTGGGTCATCCTCGTTGAGATGCTGCAGTAGCTGGAGTTTGTAAGGGTGCCATTTGTGAGTAGCTAATATCCGCGAAGGGATGTTCGACTAATGCCACTCTCCAGTGACATGCGGCGAGTGCTACGCTGTGGGCTCTTGCTGAATGAAGCTAGGACAGCCACTGATGTTTCTTCATTAGTGACAGTTTTCATGCGTCCACATTTTGGCAAATCCAACACTGAACCAGTTTCACGAAACTTAGCAAGCAGTTTGCTAACTGTAGCATGGGAGATGGGTGGTCTCGTAGGGTGTCTTGCATTGAAATCTGCTGCAATGACCCGGTTACTGCGTTCACCAGACATCAACACAATTTCTATCCGCTCCTCACGTGTTAACCTCTGCGACATGTCAATGGCTGTAAACAAAGAGAAACTTGTAAATAACTCATGAAAGAATAAAGTTACGTTAAAACCAAGCACACCATTGTTTTTCTTGTGAAATTCCCAATAAGTTTGATGTGTCACATGACCCTCTTCCTATTGAAAAACAAAAGTTGGATCCAAAATGGCCGACTTCAAATGGCCACCATGGTCACCACCCATCTTGAAAAGTTTCCCCCTCACATATACTAATGTGCCACAAACAGGAAGTTAATATCACCAACCATTCCCATTTTATTAAGGTGTATCTATATAAATGGCCCACTCTGTAGTCATCTGGACCAACAGCCTTCCCTTCATTGCTCTCCTTAATTCCTCCTTGCTAATCCATTGCACTTCCTGGTTCACTATCTCCACATCATCCAACATAATCTATTCTCATATTCTCTTCATTCATTAACCTCTCAAAGTACTTTTTTCCATTTATTCAACACACTCTCCTCACTAGTGGGTAAGTTTCCATCATTATCCTTTATCACCCTAACCTCCTGTTCATTTTTCCCAGCTTAGTCCCTCTGCCTGGACATTTTCTCCATCCTTAGTGTCCAACCTCTCATACAACTCATTATATGCCTTATCTTTAGCCTTCACCACATCACTCTTCCCCTTAGTCTTATCTGCTTGTACTCCTGTCTATTTTCTTCATCTCTCTGACTATCCCACTTCTTCTCCATCCTCATCATCTGTATACTCTCCTGTACTTCTCCATTCTACCACCAGATTTCTTTGTCCCCCTTCCTCTTTCCAAATGTCACACCAAGCGCCATTCTAACTGTCTCCCTTACCACTTGTGCTGTAGTTGCCCAGCTATCTGGTAACTCTTCACTGCCACCTAAATGCCTGTCTTACCTCCTCCCTGAACTCCACCTTACAGTCTTCCTTTTTCAACTTCTAACATTTGATCCTTGGCTTTGATCTCACTGTCCTCCTCCTCTTGCTCTTCAACATCATCATACAGACCACCATCCTATGCAGCCTAACTATGCTCTTCCCTGTCACCACTTTGCAGTCTCCAATCTCCTGTAGACTGACTCTCCTGCATAGAATATAATCCACAGGTGTGCATCTTCCTCCACTCTTGTATGTCATCCTGTGTTCCTTCCTCTTCTTAAAATACATATTCACATCAGTCATATCCATCCTTCCAGCAAAATCCACTACAATGTGACCCTCTTCATTCCTCTCCTAGACACCATATCTATCCACAATAATATTAATTCTTTACATTTATATAGCACTTTAATCAATTAAATCACATCCTCATCCCCTCTGCTCTCTTTATCAAAATGTCCATTGAAATCCACTCCCATCACCACGCTCTCTTTCTTGTGTTCGCTCTCCACCATTTCATCCAACTAGCTCAAGAAATTTTCTTTCTCATCCATCACACATCCAACTTGCAGGGCATATGCATTAATCATCACACCATCAATTTCCAGCTTCATAATCAACACTCTGTCCAACACTCTTTTCACCTTCAAAACACTCTTGACATACTGTTGTTCAGGATAACCCATACCCATTTCTCTATTTCTCAATTTGAACCCACTTCCAATACACCTGGCCTCCAATACCCCTGGCCTTACTCCACTTCAATTTAGTCTCTTGCACACACAATATATCAACCTTCTTCCTCTCCATCATATCGGCTAACTCTCTCCTTTTACCAGTCATACTGCCAACATTCCAGGTTCCTACCCTCACTTCCACTTTCCTAACTTTCCTCCTCTCTTAGTACCTCCAGACTTGCCTTCCAATTTCTAATTTGCCCCAGCACCCTGTTGGCTGACAGTACTGATGGTGGTCTTTGTTAACCTGGGCCTCAACTGATCTGGTTTGAAAACCTGTATTGTTGTTCACATATTGATTTGGCAAAATTTCACACCGAATGTCCTTCCTGACTAAACCCCATTTATCCAGGCTTGGGGACAACACAAAGTTACACACTGCGCATCCCCTGTGGCTGGGTTCTTCTTATAATATTTCTTATAATAATAATAATAATAATATTGTTAAATGATCCTGAATACAAATGGGTTAGTATAAAAAAACTTACTAATGTGTTTCATTTTTCTAATAATATGTTTAAAAATCTAACTTTTTTTTGCCTTTTTGATTCACTGAAATTTTTCAGTTGAAACCTAAAGGTCAGTAATCAGCAATACATTTTGCTCTCACTTCTAGGCAATGCTCTCTGAGTTTATTACAACTAGCACTGTCTGGTCTTTCAGTAGGTACAGTATGGTCTCATGATACTCCTCTACTGAGCATCATTACTAATCATAAGCAGAAGAGGGCAGCACTGCTTCAATTAATTCTGTACAATTTCATTCAGTTGCCAGCTGTTGCTTTAACTTGCAGGGACAATTTGAAAATAGATGTAATTAAAGAAAATATTTGAATAAGAATACTTTACAGTATATGCATTTATTGACAAATAGTATTTAATTAGGAATTCTAAAAGTTAATATATACTTTAATTACAAAAAATATAGACATAATAAGGTAATTTTCTGGAACACCTGTACAACTGTGTATCCATGCAATTATCTAATCAGCCAATTAGGTGGCAGCAGCACAATGCATAAAATCATGCATATGCAGGACAACAGCTTCAGTTAACATTTGCATTAAGCGCCAGAATTGTGAAAAAAATGCAATTTCAGTGATTTTGACCATTTCATGTCTGTTGGTGCCAGTATTTCTGAAACTGCTGCTCTTCTGGGATGTTCTCATACAACAGTCTCTAGAGTTTACTCAGAATGGTGCAAAAACAAAAAAAAACATCCAGTGCGCGGGAGTTCTGTGGATGGAAATACCTTGTTGTTGAGTGATGTAAGAGGAGATGGCCTGTACTAGTTTGAGTAGACAGAAAGGCCACGGTAACTCACATAATTTTTATGTACAACTAGGGCGAGCAGAAAATTAACTTGAATGCGCAATACACTGAACCTTGAGGTGGAGGTGCTATAACAGGGGTTCTCAAAATCGGTCCTACGGACCCACTATGACTGCATGTTTTTGTTCCAACCACATTCATAATCAGTAACCTGATAACACTGATCTCATTTAATTAGCTGGGTTTTTTTTAATCTTATTCTACATTAAGAAAAGCACAGCAGCAAGATTTTTACATTTATAAGACATTTAGGTAAATATTTCTATTTTGCTATAGATTTACATGCTTAAACTGTCTTTTGTTGATCTCATTATATTTTGCCCTTTCTCTGTGCAGTTTTCCCCCTTCATTGTATCTTATTAATGACAATTAAAAATGAGCAAAGCAGATACCCAGGCAAACAACACTAAATCAAGGCAGCAACTACTTTAGCATCAGACCCACTAATTAGTAAAAAATGGATTAATTAAACAATTAGAATACCTGGAAAAGTAGAAAGAAAATCAAAATTAAAATATTGTAAAAAAGAAAAAAAATGCATTATTCCCATATAACTGCTTGGTAAATTTTAATATTTTCTTTTACCAAACTTTAGGCCTGTTAATATCAATCAATCATCGCTTAAATGCCAGAGCCTAACTGAGTTCAATTGTTACTGACTACACCTATCCCTTCATAGCCGCAATTAGCTATTCTTCTAATGGCTACTTCCAGCGATACATGTCACAAAGCAAAATCCATTTGAAACTCATCTCCTGAACATTACAAAGAGGCCAGTGCTGTTCAGTGGCCTTCCCAGTCACCACATCTGAATCCAGCAGAATACCTTCTGGATGTGGTAGAATGGGAGATTCACAGCAGGAATGTACAGCTGACAAATCTACAGAAACAGTATGATACAATCATGCTGACATGGACCAGAGTCTCAAATGAATGTTTCTAACATTCCAAGCCACAAACAACTGAGGTTGTTTTGAGAGCAAAATTAGGCCCTGCCCAGTATTGGTATGGTTTTCCTAATATTTTTTAAAAACTGTAGATTATTAAAATATTAGTGAGTTCAGATGCTTTAAGGAAATCAATTGAAATAATGTATAGGGTGGTCCAGATCTAATTATGCAATTTTCATTACGTTATTACATAGAAAATCACCCGAAAAATCCTAGACCATCAAGAAGGGTGCGAACTGACAACATGAAGAATCGTCTTCGCGCCGAACTGGAATCGTCCCCCCATAAATCAAAGTCATCCAGACGATCTGGATCTGCACAATTAGATCTGGACCACCCTGTATTTCTTTATTAGAGCTTAGGATGACTGCTTTGTACAACAATACTGCATTACCAGTAGACTACTTGATTAGTTATTCTTATCTTTAATGTACATCTAATCCTACAGCATGTTAGACCTTCTCTAGCCACTGCACCACACTACAACAAAATAATTCTAATAATGTTTTAAGATTTTTTGCCAGTCATATCTTGAATAATGCTGCCACTTAGGCTCTAATTCTTACCTAAATAAAATGGATGTAAGGAATCTCATACATGCAACACTAATGCTTGTCTTTAACTATAGCACTAATTCTGTGTATACTAATTACACACATACATTTTTAATATTTTTATATCGATATTTGCCATTGAGTGGTACAGTGACACCGGGGTTAACACTATTGCCCCAAAGCTCCAAAGTGATGAGTTCAAATCTCAGCACAGTTACTGCTGTGTGGTGTACTTTATCCCTGTGTTTAAGTGGGATTAACTGGAGTTAACTCTGTGTTGTGATGAACTGACAAACACATCTACACATGATCCCTCCCTTGCACATTATGATGCCAGGTAAACATAAACCCTAATGGTACTGAGAAGAATTAAAAGGATCAGTGATCAAGGGATGGATATTCTACATTGCCCCCCAATTAATAATATTACTGTGCATATTCATAAAACATTTACAGATGCACAATTGATTCATTTCATATGACAAGCCCCCCAAATGCTCTAAATCATGAGGTCATTGTGCAGTTCAATGATATTCAAATTTTACTAGAAAGATCAATACACTTCGTAAATGATGGATCTATTACAAGCTCAAGGAAGTCTATGATTTTCCCTGTCTACCTATTCTGGGTATTTGTCATCCAGAAAATATCTCCTCTGTTCTCCTCAAAACATTGTAACAAGACACTTCAATAATTAGTAAGATAATGGAAGCTGTAAGACAGAAAATCAAAGTATGTACTCAGCCTTGTAAAAAATGCTCTCCAGCCCTTGCGTGATTTGCTCCCACCTTATACTGAGCATCTCCTTCCCTTGGACAAAACTGACCTTTGTAGCCTTGTGTATTACTTATTTTCTCGCTAAATAGTCATGCATCTGTTATTGGTGTATAAGAAAACATAATAGCATTGTTTTATGTGGTGATCTGCAGCTACCTTTAGAAATGTTATATATATATTTATCATAAATTGTGTTCAGGTTGGATCAAGAATATAATATTAAGTTTATTGATACTTTAAAAAGGTTTAAACAATTTAGTTAAAATGTACCATACCCCTGAATGTTTTAAGTTTAGAGGACAGCAGTCCGATACAACCTGATGGAATCTTTACTTCAGAAGGATTACCTGATTTTTGTGAAACAAAATATGAATTGAGGGATAAAAGTAGGTCATTACAAATGACACAAAATTTAGCACCCATGCACTGTATCTCCATCCATACCATGAAGCAAAGTGGTGTCAGGGTTACATTATTCAGGTGCCTTCTTTTCATCATCGGGGATTTGACATATTCCAGAATGGAGCCAAATATGAAGGATGCCTGTTATTCTTGAATGAAGGCAGATATCCCATTTGTCCACAAGACCTACTGCATTATATCCTCTGGGATGAAGCCTGGAAACAATGAAGAATGACGTAAGTTAATTTACATTAGGTAGAAGACCAACTGGGGGTACTATTGGCTTGGAACCCCTGCATATTTTGCTTTTTCTCCAGCTTATCTTAATTTTTGTAAACGCTTCTGTCCTCCAGGACTTTTGACCTTATCATCATATTCATGCTTGGAAACTTAGAATATAATAATATATACAGTATTTATTGTAAATAAGGAAGACAAAACACAGAAAAAGGCTGGTGTGTACCACATTAGTAACCCCATATACTTCAAGTTTAGGCAATGAAATAAATCACGCCTTTACAGATATGAGTTCAGAACAGAACTGAAGGACAGGAAGTCTGGCTTATATGGAGGGTAGACTGGAAGGGGCAGGAACAGGAGCCCAGAACCAGAAGACATATCGCTGGTGGAAGAGATTTCAGTTAACTGGTCTGCAGAGGAAGATAGAGAATAAGGATTAGAGCGCAGTTGGGGTTGGTAATCACACTTACTGAAGCCCCTAAGCTGTCTCCCATACATACGCAAATTACATTATACAGTATATACTGCATATATTATATAAGCTTGTATTAATTTATTATTTTACTATTAAAGCCTGTATTCATTTATTATTTTACTATTGTTTTTAACTAATTTGATTTGTTTTCCTTTTCTTTTATCTTTTCCTTTAAACATCCTGTAAAACACTTTGATCTACATCTTCTGTATGAAAAAGTACTGTAATTGCCAAAATTGTCACTCAAAAGATGGGTAGGTTCTGGACAGGTGATTGACAGGAGGGTGTTCAGAGGTGTGCTGATCTCTGCATTCTAGGAAGCCCTGGAATTTTGTTGTTATACCTTTCAAGTCCAAGAAGGCTAGAGAAGGCAGGTGGAGACTCCCATGGCATTATGAATACAGACTTGCTGATGATAATGGGGTAACTGACAAAAGGGACACAACATGAGATGCTGGACAACAATCAGGAACACTGTGAGAGTTCAATAACCTGCCTAGTGAAGTGATTGTTATTTTTACAGGTAATCTGCAATTCTGATACTGTTGGAAGACTGCTGTAAATTATTTGTTGTGGAATAAACGGGCCCATTATTGGGATTAACTTCCATTTCGGTCATTCCATCTCAGTGTTCATTACAGTAGTATAAAATAAATGCTCTTGTTGTTGATTGAAGCCGATTTCAGGTAATTCCATGAAGAAGATCTGCCTTAGTCAGCAAAAAAAAAAAACACGAACAAGGACAAAGATTAATATTCTAACACACTGCAACAAAACAAAACAATTCCTACAATTCAGTAGTCTAAGAAGAAAAGGTTTCATGTCATTGAGTAAACCAGCCAAATCCTAGGCTGAAAGTTCACCAAAAACACTAAAAGAGATCAGTTCTCCCATAAGATTTTAAGGGCTTGTTAAATAAGAGCAAATGAGTAAAAAAGTGCATTTTTGCAGTACCTACAGTGTTACTGAATAAATAAACACACTTCTAAAATAAGCATACCATTCTAATATGGTAATACTCAGTCATGCCATCTTGTCTACATCTGACTATTGCCCATCCTATTTCCTGAAGCAAGGTGTAGTTGCTTAAGTGCTCACAACTGCTGGTATTTCATTGTTTTGCCATTAAGACTGGTGATCAAATGAGTAATATAAGTAAATATAAATATTATAATGTGTAGTTGAAGTCACATAGAATGTTTGTATTAAGACAGATAAATTTGCAGATTTGCTAATGAACAGTGTGTTGTATTTAAGATATCAATTAAAACTGAATTGTTCCAACAAAGTTTCCTGAAAAATAACTATAAGAAAATTGGTCCACTAGAAGTCAAGCTGTTTCATGTGGACAGACATCAGGCAATCACAGTAAGTGCTTTTTACACTAAAAACATTCAGACACCAGAAGATGTGCAAATTCTACACAGACAGTGACTGTTAAAATTCATGATGTTTTTGTTCTTAAATTGTATAATGAACAGCATTAAGTGTGTATGCTTCATTCACCGTATAATACTTTTTCTAGTCAATTGATTCAGTTCATACTATCTTTAATGTTTTGTTGTTTTTGACTGCAAAATTGTTTAGTTTAGTTTGAACATGATGAAATGCTTTGCATAGACACCAATTTGTAGTGATCAGAAAGGCAGGAACGCCTGAAAATTATATTCTGTAGTACAGGAAAAATAAACAACACAGAAATGAGGACTTAAAATGCATAATATGAAAGTACATCAGTCCTAGTCAAAGATAAGAAGCACATTCTAGTGCTTTAAATTATTCTATACCAGTAATGGCGCACTGCATGATAACGTGCAGTGAATACACTTGACTGAGAGCGTTCTAGCTATTTTCACGTGATCAGCATCTCTTTGTCATCGCTGGATGGCATTGGGTTCTGTCTCACTTGCCTTTGCAACTCTGCTACGTTTGACCACTGATTGCGGAAGTTGATTAGCCTCTTCCTCTGTCTCATTTGTTCTTGTTATTGTCTTTCGCTCAGTGCCATCCTGTCTTTGTTGTATGATCTGTTCTTTGCTCTTACTTGCTCGAGCAATTCTCTTTCACTCTGCATCAGCCTGTCGTAAATGCTGAGTGCACTCTTCATAGTTCTCATACTCTTTCTCTGTATGTTTAGCATTCGTTTGCTCAGAGGTTGATGCGTTTGCTGCTTCCTGAGCAGCTCTTCTTTACTCCACCTTCAGCATACCGCTTCTTCTCTTCTTTTGTCGGCATCTTTTCACGTTTAAACTGATTAAGTTATTTTTTGTGTTGCAATTACTTAGTATGCTTTCCTTAATTTTTCACTTAGGCTGGCACTTAAGTCTTCAAACCGCCTCAAGAATAATTTAAGATATGAAGAGATAGGGGAAGTGACTGAGAAGGTTGTAGGAATGAGAAGGGTGCCCGTACGCATGCGCCGCATTGCCGCCCTTCTGCCTGCTGCTGAGAATTGATTCTACAATAAAATAAAATAAAAATAAAAAGAGTAATAATTTGAAAACTCTTCATTTTTAATATAAAGCTGTAGTGCAGAGTTTCGGTATAGTATATGAGTAACAAATTTCAGGCTACAGGTTATTTGATTTTTGATAGTAGAGATCACGTAGTATATGTATACCAAATTTCATGTCAATAGGTCAAATGGTTTGCGACCTACTGGTGATTTAAAATCCTGGGCAGACAAACAGACAGCCACGGTAGCGTATTATATAAGAAGATTAGACCCAGAGTAACAGTATAAGAAACTGTAGACATTATCGGTGGATTTACATTGAGCAGTATAATTAGATTGCAGATTTAAAAGAAAAAAAAAGAAAAAAACAAAACTGTGCTACATGGTCAGTTGAAAAAAAAAAAGGAAACAGATGAAAATTTGTTATAAATTCTGTGCTAAGTGTTAGGTTGATATTGTAGCATCCTGGCTGGGGTGAAGCCGGGAGGCTGAGTGACTCTTGAGTGTAGCAGAGATGGCAGACAGTGGTGCAGTGGACTGTCGTCAGGGAAATGATTGATACAAGAAGGAAGAAAATGGTTGGAGCTGGACAAAGGAGCTGGAAATACAGGTGAGGGTTTCGAGAAGGTTTGGAGGATAATAGAAAGGTGTGGTATATATAGTAAGGATGAGGTACAAGAGTGAGGGAGGAAGGATTCTTTGTTGGGAATCAGAGTTTTCTTTTAGGGTGTCTCTCAGGGCAACAACAATGAGAGGTTTATAGATATGTAATTGTAAATAGTTTCAGTGCAATTTCCTTTGTTTTTGTTTTACATGTGTGTGTTCTTCTTACACTTTTACTAGTAAACTCTTCTGCAATCACTACTTTGTCCTGCTTTGTCATCATTTACGAACATATTACGGGGAGGTTGCTACAATATTACTGATGAGCATTCCACTTATTTAATAGGAGTTTCTTTAAGTAACTTTTGGGCAGTATTCCAAAGGCATTTACTAGGTACTACTAGATATTTATAATATTAAAATATTCCGAAATTTTACAATCTGAGCTGTATTAGGAAATGTAAATAATTACCGACAGTTTTGAGTGAGAAAATCAAAAAGGTTGTCTTGCCTGAACAATTCTTCAAAGCACCAGTTCCTAAAAAAAACAGCAGAGAGTACTCAAGAGAGCATGATGGTGTGAGCTGCAAGAGGAAATATTAAATAAAAGTGGCGCAAGGGAAAGGTAAAGGCAGTTGTGTTTTCTGGGCATAATCCTGTAAGTTGTATTTGTTTTCTCTCTTCTTTTTTACATTTCTATGTTGGCTGTTACTCTATGTCACTAGAACCTTAGTTATTTGTCTGAATTTGAACTAACGAAGAAGGAAGTCATGGATAATCCAAAGTCAAATTATAAAAAAACTGAAAAATAAATGTAATAAAAAGTTTCTTCCCTAAAGTTACACATTTTTATGGTGATTCTGAAACCATTTTAATGTATAAAAGTAACACAATAGTTAATGAACACAAAATATTATAGGTTAGCCAGACACTAGCACCTGTACACTCATTTGGTTCTTTTTCTATAAAGATTAGCTGCACTGCTGTTGACAGCAGCTGTCTGAAAAAATAGGACAGGATCATCTACCTGAATAATGGAGGCAGGGGGGTTGTGCTTGGCAGTTTTTTCAGGGAAGTCCAGGATGAAAGCTTTCATTCTGCAAGATGAACAGATTATTGACCTTTATAGCATAAAGTCACTCTGCACTTTCTCAGTCTTTGCTTGTATGATACAGAGAGAAAGTGTGTCATTAAATTTGAAAGAAAGTCACTCGGCACAATTAAATAAAAACACCAGTATTCATTTCTACAATATTTGACAAATGCATTATTTTTTTTATACTTTTCTTCATTCATCACAGTCTGCAAGCTGATAATCAATCGCTGAGTTTACTATAATTTAAAATGGGCTTCATAAAGTTCTCTAACATCTGATTTCCTGTTCCTATTTTTCTCTCAACCCTAACCCCGTCCTCCTGCCAGTATGCCTTCAACCTAAGTTTTCTTCCAAATCTAAACATTAAAAGCCACATGGCTAGAGGCAGCTTTACACTCTTTTCCATAGTTACCACCAAAACAAGTGCCAAAATAATTTTCTGGGTTATAGAGGGACTACTTTGGCTACCAGGATATCTATATATATCTTCTCATAGAAGCAGCTCTTCCGCTGCTTGTTTTAGCTACATGTTTTCCTCTGGGACTACATTGCAGAATGCCCAATAGCCTGTTATTCTCTGCTCCTTTTTGTGCACCATTCAGCAAAGCTCTGAAATCACCTCCTTTGCTTAAAATGATGTTGTTAAAGAGAAATGTGGGAAGTACATGCTTGGCTGGTAGCTCATTTTGCTTTACTTTGAGTGTAGTGGCAAAGAAACTGAGATGACATCACTAATGACTGACAAAAAGGTTTAGGGGGCAGTTGGACCCTGCCAATAAAATTGTTCATGATTAGTCAAAATCATGTGGGATGGTTATAGGAGGAATAAAAAACTTTTCTTCGATATTTTCAAATTGTTATTTTTACCCTAGCCTTTCTAGAAGGTGAAGCAAATGCAGTTCAGTATTTTAGTCTTCTTTCTTGCTAAAGACGTCTTTTAGATCTCTACTTTGGTTGTTATTGTAACAAGAAAGGTGTTTCCATTTGTGAATGCAATGTGCCAGCTATGTTCACACTATCTGTATTTTGACTGTGTGAGAAGTATAAATCCAGCCAAAGGAGAATTAGAAAGGACGAATAACACTAATACTGTAGACATAGAAAGAGATGCGCTGAGGGTATGCCCCTACTTTTGGTGGGCACATCCTCATTTTCATATAATATTGTGTTGTTTTATAAATAGTGTTTCCATTTTCTAGCAAAAATCATATATGGTAGATTCTGTAACACTCCCCGCTTCTTTAACTCTCTGTGAAACAACAGGCTTTGGTCAGCTCTCTTTACTATAACAGATATTCAACAGCTTTCAAAAAGCACACACCTTAACAAGGTAATTTATAAATCAACTTCATAAAATTCAATGCAAGAGGTTGGTTAAAATGACCAGAACATATTGAAATACTATGAAAAGTCTGCCTTGCATCAAACAGGAATATAAAACAAAACTGAATGCACATGCATAGTAGTGGATATATAATGGTAATTAATAAGCAGAACTGTACATCAACAGAGGAAAGATGAGGTTTGCAACATGAGTTTACTGTTATGAATAATGGAGCCTCAAGGACTCACACTAAGAGAGGTAGTTTAACAGAGTAAAAACCACAAAGATAAATGATTATGCATCAAGTGTTAAAATAGGGCATTAGGATTATGAGAAAGCAGACTTTGGATGATCTCAGGTGTCTGACACGTTAATATGGGTTAAATGGTCATGACTCACAGTCTGTGGTGCTGGAAGTTACAGGTTTATAAATAATCACAGAGCTCGGGAGATGATTTCACATTAAGTAAAGGATCACTATTGTAAAGCCAAGTCTGAGTTTGTACTGCCACTACCCTATCCACCCAATTGTGTAATGCTTTGTGCAAGAAGATTATTTAGAAGAGAGTTGATGTAGTACAGCTAAGAAAGTGACTGAGAATTACAATGGGATGGAAAAATGGGGCCTGGCTTCTCCAAGGTTATGTACCATAGTTAAAATAACAGTAGCTGAGATGTTTGATTTGAAGTTCGAGATATAAGATAAGGGCGGCACGATGGCGCAGTGGTAGTGCTGCTGCCTCGCAGTTAGGAGACCTGGGTTCGCTTCCCGGGTCCTCCCTGCGTGGAGTTTGCATGTTCTCCCCGTGTCTGCGTGGGGTTTCTTCCGGGCGCTCCGGTTTCCTCCCACAATCCAAAGACATGCAAATTAGGTGGATTGGAGATTCTAAATTGGCCCTAGTGTGGGTGTGTTTGTGTGTGTCCTGCGGTGGGTTGGCACCCTGCCCAGGATTGGTTCCTGCCTTGTGCCCTGTGTTGGCTGGGATTGGCTCCAGCAGACCCCCGTGACCCTGTATTCGGATTCAGCGGGTTAGAAAATGGATGGATGGATATAAGATAACTTCATCTCCAAGGCTAGAGGTACAAAATGGTGAAAGAAGTTACCAGAATATAAAAATTTTAAGCATCTTGATATTAAAAAGAATACTAGTCTTTGCTTTTCTTCTATTACCAATACCACATCTCAATTCATAACCTAATACAGTAATAAAAGATTGAGGATGTATGAACTAAATGAAACAAACTTAGTGAAAAATAAAAAAATACACATGTGAAACAGATAAGAGGTGAATACTTTTAAGAAACTATATAGGTTGTCACACACACGTGTATGGGAGACAAACTCAGCATTCACCTACTGATAATTACACTCCAAACCACAGGGTAGAACTGTTACCTAATCCTCTTCTCTTCCTCCCTCTGCAGAATGGATTATTGATGGTCGTTCCACATATGGTTTCACTGCCTGATTCTGCCTTCCTCAACCTACCTCATCCTTGACAACGCCATCTTGGAGCAGCCTAAGGAAGACTCCTATCTAAACAAGATGACATTGCATATAATGTACCTGTACATTTTTTTGTTTTTTTCATCCAACTATTCATAATTGTATGAGGTTCAACTAGGTACCCCAACCCTTTATGGTGTGTTTTTTGATTACAAGGTGTTTTGTGTTATTTTTTTTATATAAAAACAACCCTTTGGTGCACATTTTTGTCTTGTTCAAGAGTCATACGATCTAATAAATTGCTGCATTTTAATCTACTAAACTTTTATGGTGAAAGTTCATTGAGTGTAAGAGGCCATCCAGGAATCCAACATTGGCAGTCCATCACAGAGGATACTGTAATCCTATATACACAGCCGGCTCACAGATGGACAACAGCTCCCCATGACTATGCTGTCAGTTTTCTGTTGAAGCAAATTAAGCTTTTCTCATATAAATTTCATACACTTAAGTATTTTTTCATTATAATTTTAACTCAAAATTCAAGCTTGCATGGAGTAGAATATTAATATTAAAACAATTATGATAAGAACAGGGCATTTAACCCTTTGTAATTAATTCAAAATGTAAATGAACATCTGCATGAAGAACAATTTTGTAACATTTGTTCAAAATCTACTCTTAATATGTTTCCATCTATGTCCCCATGTTTTTGTTGAGGAACTTAATTTAAAAAAATGATTGAGATTTACCAAAGTAATTCCTTTCATAATTTTAAAATTTTCAATCATGTCACCCCTTAATCTCTGTTTGACATATTTTAAATCAATGCATTCTGGTCCAGATTGGTAAAACCTGCCCCATCAAAACACATAGTGATGTCTAAATTTAAATTGGTAGTCCTTGAGGTGGTGGGCCCAGCGAGAAATTGACCTTGTGAAAACAGAGGACTTTGTGTACAGGGAACTCAATGTGCATTATTGAAATGTCAACATAAGGTTTATATGCATTTTTAGAAGTATTAAATATTTTTAATGTCTACTGATTGATAGAATTATTTATGTGTCAACCAAAGTACATTATACTTAGTACATTAGGTTGCTGGACTGAAAGAGAGGTGCAAGAGATAAAGAAGACACAAGGAAAAGACAAGAAATAGATTTAATCATATCCTTCCAGGGAAAGAAGAACTAACTCTGGTGATGCATTATGCAATAATAATGCAATGAGTGCATTATGTCCCTTTGGGTGTGATGGATGACCTGGAAAAGCAGCAGTTTATTAACATATATAAAAGAGTTCTCGCCTAGATAGTAGGTGGCATAGCAGTTGTCAAAGTTCCCTGGTCATCGGATCAGAGAATCTTTAAGAGGAATAAGCAGAAGCATGATTCTCCAGATGATACAATAGGGTGCCATAAGGTAAGGTAGCAGCCCTGTGCTCTGTTTTCTGTTTTAAGAAATATGGGGCATGAAAGACACTGAGTGCCTGTCCCTTCAAAAGGGTGCTGAGATACATGGGACAGCCAGAGGGAGCTCTGGGGAAATGACCATAGGACTTATTGAGTAAATCCTTGACCCTGAGATTAGTTGTGGGGAGTTCTTTGGTTGTAGCAGTAGGATGTGGTACAATGCCTCAATACTATTGGTTCACTGAGTGAGACATTGGGGTATGAGCTGGAGCAAATATTCAACTAGCACTGACTGGGTAAAAGGAAATCTGTTTCTGGAGCTTGTGCAGTACCTTGGTGAAAGGACTAGTTAAACAAGTAGTTCTCGCCGTGGGGCACAGAATGGGGCAGAGATGGAGCTGAAGGGATAGGGATGGAGTTCAGGGGGGCATGGACTGACAAGGTTGGGGTTAGGATTTCATAACTATCTATGTAACATTATCCTCGTGGACAAGTCAGAGTTTGCCACCCCATCCCGTCCAGCTTGCCACTTTGAGGAGCTTAATTCGATCTGCCAGAGCATTTCTTCGTTTTTTCCTCAAAATAACTGCTTCATGAAATACCGCATAAGCTCCAAAATAGCCAAATTAAAACAGCAGTCAATGTATCAATTAAATTATTAAATAATTTTTGAGTGATATTCATGAACGAGTTTCTCTCTATTGTCTTCTATTGAAATACACATGTACTGTTAATTTGTCATTACATCATTACAGTTTGTGGTTTTTGAACCAAGCTAACTCCTAACTAATGTTACCTTATTTCACAGTTATGGTGTATTGATTCTTAGTATTCTGTATGTGAAGGTTGGGACTGTAATGCATTAACTTTTTAAGACGCTTTTCCACATTAGTGTGTAATAATGTAGTGGCTATGGCCAATTGTTAAGAAACAATGTACTGTACTTTGTTTACTTTACTCATGTAAAGGCATTGGACTGATTTGTGTCTTATTAACGCCCCCCATTATGCTTCGTCCCTGTCCCCTAAGCTCCATCCCCAACCCATCCTGCAACCTGCAGCAAGGATCTTCTCATTTAAAAGCCACTCCAATAAACAGTCAGGGTTCAAAGCTTGCACGTTAAGACCCGGAAGGACAGAAAAAAGTTTTCTGTTATTTTTTTTTTTTTTATTTGCCCTTTTTCCAACCCTTTAATAGAACTATTGTACTGTAAATACACAATTAACACAATTCTGGGTTCTAGGTATATTTTTGTGAACATCCCTCTACTGCCATAATAGTGGTTAAGATTTTGATGAACTGTATTTTATTTCATACTTATTAATCATTTTATTACAGTCCTTTAAAATAGGCATTTATTTCATCAGCAAATCGGTCTAAGCATATAATATCTCTTCAACTGGTGAATACATTTTGCTTATTGACTTTGTGTTGTACTGAGGAGGACTAGTCTTCTCATCTTCGATTATTATTTTTCACATTTGGCTTATTGCTTTATTGAAAACAACATACAATGCAAGAATATAGTATGAGTGTTAACATACATTTTTTTTTTTACATTTGGAATATAGGTGGGATCCGTGACTTGCCCAGGGTCACACAATGAGTCAGGAGTACCAACTGACTCAAAATCGACACAGTCTCTGTCCTGGGGGCCTAATGCGGTTGCAATTTTTCTTTCCAACCAGTCTCCCAATCAGTGAGTCATTTTACCTCTAAGTGAACTGCATTGTTTAATTCATTGGTCTTTTTTTCTTCTCTTATGTTTGTAACCACTAGGGGTCATTGCAGCACCCTAAATCTCCTGACACAAATTCACAAATATAAGTACCAGATAAAATATTTATTCTCACATTTACCTTTTTTCAAAATACTTCAACAGTGACATAAACACAAATACAATTTTTCTTCTCCATACAACCCAGGCAAGCTTGGTATGTCCTCCACACCTGACTCCAACTCACCTGGATGAGATTGGGTGGCTTCTTTTATCTATGATCAGGGAGTACGAACAGTACAAAGGGCATAGCCTATTGGAAGCACTTCCATATTGAACATGAAGTCCATGAAAGTAGGGATTGTAAATCCTGGCAGCTCCCCTTGGTGGTCGTCATGGAACTTAACAGGGCTGCCCAATGGAACTACAGGCCCCAGCATGCTCTGCAGGCATCCATTTGGGAATCTAGAGAGACTGCCATCTAGAGTATTTGGGGAGAAAACTTTCAGCTTGGCCAGCTTAGGCTCCAACTCCAGTCCTGGCCAGGATGCCAGTCCATGTGTGCCATACTGTATTAAGACAAGAGTAGTAGTATGAGATTTCCATTCATAAATGTGAATTAGAACTATAAAGTCCCTTGCAATCTCATAAAGGTTGCTTAAGCATGCAATGTATTCAATAATTGTGGGAGGATTGCATTGTATCCTACTGCCATCCCTTTCGATTTAGGTTGAGAAGATCCTGTTTCTGTTTCCCGTATAAAAGCATGAATGTAGAGAAATCCATGGAGGCCTGCAGTACTTCCTGGAAGGCAAACAAAAGCAATAAAAGCTGGTCCCAGTCTTGTCCGTCAGTCTGCACTACCTTCCTCAGCATCTGCTTAAGTGTCTGGTTGAACAGCTCAACCAGTCCATCTCTCTGTGGGTGGTAAACAGAAGTCTTGAGTGATATGGAGCAGCCTGGCCACCTCTTTGAAGGTTGTCGATGTAAAAGGTGTCCCTTGATCTGTCAGGACTTCTCTGAGGATACTGATTTGTAAAAAGACTCTTACAAATTCCTGGGCAATTTTGTTGGAGTTTGCCACCTGTAGGGGAATGGCATCTCAATGATGGGTGGCATAGTCAATATATTTATTTAGGTTATATTTATTTCCCAATTGAGGGCTCTAGTGGACTATGTCTAATCCAATTTACTTGAATGGGACATCAATAAATGGCAGTGGAACAAGAGGTGCGTGGTCTGGCTGGGTATTGATGTTAGATGGCATTCCATATAAGACCTACAATACCTGTGCACCTCTGCATGTTCACCTGGCCGTGATTTGCTCTAGCGTTTTCATTGATCCAAGGTGAGCCCCAAAAAGGAGGGCATATGGCAGATCGCAGATCTTGCATCAGTATGACCAAGGGACCAGCAGCTGGCTTTGGGTCTCACCCTGGGCCTCTGTCACCCAGTATAATAGATCGTTATCAAGCACAAAATGGGGTCAGGATGGTATAGAATCACTGTTTGGGTGACCGTCCTCTGCAAAGATGGCATTGTGAGCAACCTTAAGGGAGATGTTGTTTCATCACTCCCATATGAATGATGTGGGCAAGGAATTAAACTTAACCTGCAGACTGGTCAAAGGGGCAAGTGTGGCCTCCATTGACAATGATGGGCCAGGAGATGAGACCGTAGATGACGTTGGCTGTGACTCCACCTCACCCACCTGCTGGTCAGCCATGGCCACGCTTTTACCTACCCACTTGCATTGCGTAGCAATACCATCGAATGGGGGGTTCCCTGTCAATGATCAGGTTCCTCTGTCCTGCCTGGCACTGTTGGTCACCATTGACTTTACTCTGCGGCCAGTCTTTTCACAAAATCAGTGCAAATGTTGGAGCCAGCATAACTACCACTTTCAGTCTCTGCAGCTGCCCCTGTGCTAGGAGCCAACAGAGTGTGTATGGAATGGGGGCTGGCCTGTTATCCATCGTACTGTCATGATGGGATGTAATGGCCTACAACAACAGACATGTTGCTGACAGAGTCATATAGGGCATGGACAGGACGCCCTTTCACTTGAGCTGGGCCTGAAAATGGAAGAAAAAGTTTAGCTGCGACTGCACCATAGTACCTGTCTCCCTTGGCCAGTCCATGTCCCTTGGTATCATCCACCTTGGGATCGTCCACCAAAGTGCCGTAGATGAGCAATCCCATCTCCATGGGGCGTCTCTGCTTCTCTGCCTATGGCTTCTAGTAGTTGTGCTTTGGTTAGTCTGGCTCTCCATTGTTCCTCTGGCCTTTCAGACTGGCTGGCGGATTGGTGCCACTCGATTATGGCCACATGCTCTTCAATGTCTGCCCAGTGCTGCCTTTTAATTGGATGGACGAGATATTCCTGGAGGGCATGCACCAGGTAGTTCGCTCCCACCATTTCCACAATCCACTTGGAGACCAGTTCCCTGGACGCAAACGGCAGGCCATTTTGCCCCATAGAATGAAGGCCTGGGCACTTGCTAGTTGCTCTGGGTCAAGGCACCATTCCTGGCACTTTTGCATCTGGCACACCGAAGTAAAGCCATAGCAGGCTTGGATTTCCTGCTTAACTTTTTCAGGGCTGATGTTGACTTTTGTCAAAAGGAGGAGTTGATGATGGTAATCGACTGTAAACTGTGACAAAACCAACCGTTATGTTTTAGTTGGACTCTCGTTGCTAGAAGGAAACTTAGATTCATTGGTCAGACCGAGATTTCCTGCGCTCGCATGAGTAGCAAGGCACAAACAATGGCAAAAATGGCACTGACATCTGGTGAAAGATCAAAGCGAATGCATCAAGCAAAATACTCTGTGGACAACATTTTGCCTGTTATCTCTGAAGTGAACTATGACTTGTCAGACTCCGATTTTGATACAAGTGATTCAAAACGAATATGAGGTTCCAGCTTCAGATGATTGGTTCCCAGCTAATTGTTGTACTGACAATGTTGGCCAGAGAGGACTGCCACTTAACAATGATAAGAGGTAGAAACCAGATTGCAACGCACTGCGACCGTGTCCCAGCCATGCAAAAACAGCCTGGCCGCATATTCTTGGCAAACTGGCAGTCAGAGCATGCAGCAACAGACGTTTTCTGTGTGAAGCCATTGCTTTTCAGAAACTGCTTTTTTGGAAAAAATATTCAACCCTCAAAGAGTTAAAAGTGGCGTAATCTGCAGCTGCCTGCTCCTGTAAATCATAATATGCCTTTTGGGTTTCTCCACTCAAAAAGGGAGTGAGCATGTGCACCCAATGTCATTGTCAAGGGGCTGTTGTTATATAATGTGTCCGCGGCTTTAAATGAATGGCCAGTTTTTTAAATAAATACTTACCGCACTTGCAGCTTAAAAAGGGGGCATGGTAGTGTGGCCAGAGTGATTCCCAGGTGCGATACAGGCATGGTCATTTCCGCACTGAAGTGCACAGGTGCAGGATCGCCCATGTCCATAATTGATCGCCACACCTGTGCCACATCCCTATTATAAGTAAGAGGAGCATGAGTGCGGAGGGATGAAGAAATCAGAAAACAAAGAAGGATGGTGCTGGGTTCAAGAGGCTCCCAAAAGAGAGGTGCGTGCATGGAGCAGGACCCCCATCGTTAGAAATGGTGGCAGCGGAGGAATGAGCTGGCAATGGGGACCGAAGAAAAGGAGACAGAGCAGCAAGCGTAATAGATGCCAGACTTTTTCAACAACCCATGGACCCAAGCCAGAGGAGGACATTTTAAAGAACTGAGCTTTTTATTGCACATTAATTTATTGATTGTTTTATTGACTTTTTAAAGTTCTTATTCTTTGTCCTAGATTTAACAAAGCGGGTTGGGTTGGTTTTAGTGTGGGATTGTTGTAGTGCTTTTATTTGTTTTTAGTGCAGTGTTAGAGTCAAGCCACAAACCTGGACTGCCAGTTGCACTGTGTTGGTAGTGGTGTGGAGCATTCCCGTGCAACTGGTGGCTTAAGGAGGGAGGAATGTGATATAGCGGGTCTGCCGTTCTAAACAAATGGCCAATTTTTAAAATAAATAATCGCCGCACTAATGGCTTAAGAAGGGGGAGTGGTAGTGTGGCCAGAGTGTTTCCCAGGTGCAATATGGGCGTGTGCATTTCCACTCTGAAATGCACAGGAGCGGGATTGCCCGTGTCCGTAATTGATGCCAGGAGCTGCTGATTCACGACACCTATAACACATCCCCATTATAAGTAGGAAGAGTGTGAGTGAAGAGGGAAGAAGAAAGAAAAGAGAGAAGGATGGTGTTGGTTCGAGAGGCTTCCAGAAGAGAGGTGGGAGCATGGAGCAGGACCCGCATCGTCACAGCTGTGTGCTGAAATAAAAAAAGAAATGTTTCCTGTGAGAGTGCAGGTCAGCTCCATGTTCCCACTCTTCTTTGGGAGCCTCTTGAAACCAACACCATTGAGAGTCATGACCAGGGGGAACAGAGCAAATGAGGACACACACACATAGCAACGGGAGGGTAAAAAAGTGTTCAGTTCTTTTATTAAAAACAGTCAAACAATGTCCAAAGTGCAGTGCTCCAAAAATGTAATAAATAAATAATCCAATAAAAAGAACAGTGCCCATGTGGAGGTTAAAATCCAATAAACATTCCTTCAAAAACAGAAGTTAAAATCCAAGTAGAGAGAGTCTTTTAAAAAACACACAAGACCCAGTGCTCCCCTTCTTACTTACCTCCCTTTATCCTATTTGGGCCTCACAGTGGGAGGAGACTCCTGTTGACAGGTGCAGTCAACCTTCCTACTTCTTATCTGGGCTTCATATACATTGCATCATGTTGAGTTCCACATGCCTTTTCCGCCACTCACCTTTGCCCCTTGCTCTCCATTTCAGCCCCTGTCTTCCTTTCCCATTTAATCTACTTTGTGTCTACTTCTCTCCGTCACTGGCTAGTTTTCCTCTTGATCCTCCGACCTGCTTGTTTTTCCTCTCCTAACACTCACACTTTCCTTTTAAAATGGGGAGCATGGCATAGCTATGGCAATCACCAATTTGGGTCACAAGTGATCCTGCATCTGTGCACTAAGTGCAGGGCTGTCCGCTTCCGCGTTGCACATAACTGCTCTTGCCACACTACTACGCCCCCACCCAAAGACGTGAGTGCTGCCATTAGAGTTATTTATTTATTAAAATCTCACCCACCTGCAGCAGTTCTTACTTTACCACATTTTTATGTTTTCGCCCTCAGGATGAGCACCTGCATGGGGCCCTGACCCCGGCTAGGTTGTTTGATGCAAGCTGCCTTGTGGCGGGCTTCTGTATCTGTAATTAGTTGAACTGGTCGCCAAGCTGGTGGACCAGGTTGGCAAAATTTAGCTGTTCTGCTATTTTGCCAACTACACCAGATTTGGTACAGTCCCTGACAAAAGTCTTGTCGCTTGTGTACAAATTGACCTGAAGTGCCGCTAAAATATATTTCTAATCAAGATTTTGTTACAAGAAATGGGTCATTTTAATCCCATCAGCTTTTGTAATAATGTTTCAGTGCAAAACGAAACTGACAAAAAGTATTCTAATATTCACAGCTTGGTAAAGCCCATTGAGTCAATTTTTGGCAAGACATAAGTGTTGTCGCCTTGTCATATGAGCTTCACCTGTGACTAATAATGGATCAATTAGGTCTCAGGTGTGTATAAAAAGAACCCCAGTACACTAGACCTTCACATCAACTGCAACTAGACCTCTGCAAACATGCCTAAGATTCACCCTGAGACTAAAGTGTTGATTATCAAGAGGCTGAAGACCAAATCCACTGCTGATGTGGCAAACACTTTCAATGTGTCTCAGCGTCAAGTTCAGAGGATAAAAAAAAGATTTGAAGAGACTGGAGACGTTTTTGACAAGCCCAGGTCAGGAAGACCCCGTAAGACAACTGCTCGAGAGGACCGTTTGTTGGCTCGAAAATCCAAGGCCAGCCCATTTTCCACTGCAGCAGAGCTGTGTCAACCAGAACAGTTTGTCGGATTCTGTCTCGAAATGGCCTCCATGGTCGAATCAGTGCCCATAAGCCAGCACTAAACAAAAGACGATTGAAAAACTGTGTGGCATTTACCAAGGCCCACAGCCTGCTAAAAGGATAGACGCTGGAAAAGTGGCAGAAGGTGGATTTTTCAGATGAATCTTCTGTTGAATTACACCACAGTCACCGCAAATATTGCAGGAGACGTACTGGAACCCGCATGGAGCCGAGATTTACCCAGAAAACAGTGAAGTTTGGTGGAGGCAAAATCATGGTCTGGGGTTACATCCAGTATGGGGGTATGCGAGGGATATGCAGGGTGGAAGGCAACATCAATAGTCTAAAATACCAAGAAATCTTAGCTACCTCTTATATTCCCAACCATAAGAAAGGCCAAATTCTGCAGCAGGATGGTGCTCCACCGCATACTTCCATCTCCACATCAAAGTTCCTTAAAGCGAAGAAGATCAAGATACTCCAGGTGAACTCTGGGAGGCATGCAAGACTGTTTTCTTTGCTATTCCTGATGACTTCATCAATAAATTGTATGAATCCTTGACAAACCACATGGATGCTGTCCTTCAAGCTCATGGAAGTCATACAAGATATTACATTTGGATCTCACAGCACCACTACTTAATTTGCTGACATATTTTTGGATTTGCAGTAAAGTTGTTCATTTTTTGTATAGGCGACAAAACTTTTGTCTTGATTAAATGATAAATCTTTTTTCAGTGAAACTAATTTATTTCAGTGCATTAAACATCATTTGGGAGGGCTTTAGCTTTTCATATGAGCTATTTCTGACACTAGTTGATTAATTAAAAGTCAGGTTAATAGCAGGAGTTTCTACAAAATAGAGAAGCGACAAGACTTTTGTCAGGGACTGTAGTTTAGGGAAGAAGGGTTGGCAAAGCCAGGTGCACTTTGGGGTTCCAACATGGCCTTCCTCATTTAGTAACAAGATCTTAAACAAAAAATAAAGCTCAACAGCTTGAAAATGATCACAAAAACAAATGCCACAGAGCCAACTGGCCTCTTTCTGATAAGTTTGGTTGGTGAATTATTCACTCATTAGGAGCTCATCTCACAAGATCATCTCCTTGTTCAATGATGCCTCCTTCCGGGCAGTCTACTTGCCAGGACTCCCTATCTGACTTTAGTTTACTTGTTTTGCTTTATTGTATGTATTTACAGTATTTAAAATGTATTTCTTATTATAATTCATAATGTAAATGTTTTTGTTAATTCATTTTGGTATTTCATTGTTTTCCATCAATTGTTTTTCTTTTTGTAAATCATTTTGTTATTTTCTTATATATATATTTTATTATGTCAATATTATTTCTTATTTATCCTGCTTTTTGCATGTTGAACCAAAGGCAGGGAATCCTGATGCTGCCTGTTTAAGTCTTTTTATGTTTCAGCCAGTGTTGCTCACCAGGCTCAAGTAAATTTGTTTATTTATTTATTTTGCTGTAATTTAAGTAAAAAATTTTTGCTTTTGCTTTGTATTTATATTTTGTAATGCTAGCCACATAAATTTAAAAATATATTTGACATTTCTTTACCTATGTGGATCTTTAGCGATTCTAGTATGTCTTTTCTCAGTATTCGTTTATCTGTATCTTGGCCAGCACTCCCTCTCTTGAGCTTGTAACTGTAAAACATGCTTCTCACTCTGCCATTTAGAGGCTCCTTGTTTACCTCCTGTGCACTTTCTGACAACCACCAATGACAGATGGGCCCCCATTATCCGCTGTGAAAACATCATTCATATTTTTGTGAAAACCTCCTGTCTTTAAAAGCAGCATTTCGGAGTACCTCTCATCACCTTGACTCCTCCTTGAATGTCTCAGACTGTCTTGCCAAACACTTTCTCTGTCAATTGCATCACCAAACCCAAACTGAACAGTCAGACCAAAGCTAAACTGACTTTATATAAAAATGAAACAGTACTGACACATAGATTGACAGCAAAATACCTAAGAACAAAAAAATAAAGTATCCAGGATAAAAAAATGTATAGGTGTAAGTAAGAATGATGAAATCCAGTAATAAGTCTGCCAGTCATTTGAATTCACTGTCAAGTTTCAAAGGGAACATTTGGGATATTTTTGCAGAGTTATATTAATACAAGTACAGCAAAGAATAAAAAGAATAAATATATAAAAATGTGTTCAAAAACAAATCAGTACATATCTTTGTGCACAGTTTCCTAATAAAGACTGAAGGATTGATCGAAAATGAGCTTTGTGCTCTATAATAAGGTTACAAACTCAAATCAATGCCACTTTAGATTCATTAAAGGTATATTTCATTGAGGTTAACAATGTCAGCAGACCAAGAAAAATTGCTTGTCACAAGAAAATTATATGGTAAAATATGAAAGCAAAGTCTCAGATAATATTATTCTGGTTATATTTCACCAATTATACTGTGTTAAAGAAAAGCTGTTTGAAGTCAAATATTACAATGTTAGTATTTAACTTTGAACATTTTCCATTAATCCTCACAGCACAAAATGTTACAAAATACTGTGAAATAAGACATAAATCACTTAAGAATGTAAATATGAAATATGTGATTAGCTGAAAAATAGAACAAAGGGTAGTAAGGAAAATGTTTTCTGGCAAAGATGGTTTTCAAGAAATAAAATGTGACAAATGCTATTGTTGTAGTTGTGTGGTGTCTGTGTAAAAATCCTAATAAAATAAAAACAAAATACATTTATGACACATACCACATGGTGTTAAAGCCATAAATGTAGTTTTACATATTATAAAGATCTACTGTACTGTATGTTTGTATAGCACAAGACAGAGGTATAAGAACCTAGAATTTTCTTCATCGTGACTGTACTAAAAATGAGGGCTGGGAATACTGTATTGAAAGAGATCTCACAAATTCCCTGTTGTACTGCAAATTGACAGTTTAATTGCATAAATGAAAGAGATTAGTGAAACCATAACCTTCCACTAGGGATAATTGATTTATAGTTCATTAGCAGCAGCAGCAAAGGCCAGTAACCAGGGATTAAGATGATTTTCATCTTGGCTTTTATTTGTTTATTTAATTTTTTTTTGGACTCTCAAGGTCTGTAATTGCCTATTTTAAACTAAGTGCTCTTATTGCTGTCAGATAAAAAGATACTATCTAACAATGAAAAATATCTGCTTCAGATGCTCTGCTTTATGAAAGTAATGACATGCATATTTCAGTTAGTAAAAGAACCAAAATAAGCCTTTAACCCTATTTCAAAATAAAGAACAATTTACAGAAGGAACCATAAAATGGATAAATAAAGAGTTTTGCCTTTAATACCATAGGGATAGAGGTGCAGTGGTTAGCATGAGGGCTTCAAGGCTCTGAGTGACTGGATTCTAATCCTAGTCCAGTCATGATCAGTGTGCAATTTGTACATTCTCACCATACCCATATGGGGGTTTTCCTTCAGTTACTCTGTTTTTCTTTCCAAACTCCAAAGCAGGGTGTGTTAAGTTAATTATCAACTCCAAATTAGTCAAGTGTGAGTGGTGGTGTACGTGATTATGACCTACAATCAAATGGCGTACTGTCTAGGTTTGGATACTGATCTGCACCTGATGCTGTTGCCACAGACTCCAACATTTTTGACCCTAAATTGAATTATGCGGGTTCAGAAAATTGGCAGATGTTATTAATGTGAAAGGGAGGATAACACACTACTGCACAATCCTGGTCTTATTTATTTACTGCCTGTTATTTGAGGTGCATTTAAAAGATATGCAAGTAAGAAGTCTCTAAATTAACATTGTAGATAGATAGATAGATACTTTAGGTTCACAATCCTAATGGACTGGTACAATCTGAATATCTTTTTCAAATTAAAAACAGCAACCATACGTGAAATGAAAACACAAATTGCATATCATACACAGAGGTCATGAATATGGAGGATCATCTACAGGTGTAAATATTTTTGATTGCAACTTTAATTTCATTCAAAGAAGTTTTGAGCTTCAGTAATAGGTGCCTAGTACGTAGGTACTCATTCCAAACAAAAGTCATAGATATATTCAAAAATGTATTCACTGTCAGCATGATTTTGGAAAAAAGCAGAGGTCTGAAACTCACCTATGTAAACACAGAAAGATCTACAATGAATAAAATGTAGGCAATGCAATAGATAAATTTATATTTACATTTACTAACTGAGCAAAGTAACTTACAAAAGTGGTCAAACAATCCAGTCGCATCAGTCTTAGTGTTCCAGAACAAGACTACAAAAATGAGCATCACAAGTGAAGCATTCCAAACCAAAATGAACAGTACAAGACTAATTTTGCTGAATATCATTATTGACTAAATGCCATCTACATAAGAAAGGTAGGCAGCTTGACATAACATATAAGATAATAAAGTAAGTTTATTTTGTTTAAAGCATATTAGTGACTCTACCACTCATAATGATGATTTGCCATTACAAGTGACACAAAATATCTTATGACAGCAGAAGCTAACACTGGTGTTTGTATTTTCTTCCTATATTGTAGGTACTTCAGTTTTCTCCTACATTCCAAACACAAGCTGATGAATGGCTTTTCATTTGTGGTGTAGTTTAACATGCTGTATTATCTCAATGCCTTTATCCTGCTATAATAGTCACATAAAGCCTCTCTACCATCATGTATATCTGTAATTTTTTTCCTTCCTTAGCTATCTACAGTATATGTGTAAAAATGTTGCCTCTTTAAAGAATATTCTGAAAGATACCCCAAGGCTAACTAGATCTTCTATTTAATTTAGGTAATTAGTAAAAGCAACAAGGAAATTGCAGCACAGAAAAAAACTGCTAAGCTGTTAAAAGAAGTTGCATATTCCACTCAGTTGCCAGCCTGGCATTAAACTCTAGACTTCTTGAACTGTGAGGGAGCAGGATTAACCACTGTGCCTCCACCTTATAGATTTAAGCATCGGTTTACTGAAACAAAATTTGAGACTGGATAACTGTAAATAATTGCTTTAAAATGAAAGGTCCAAAAAACAATTTTTTAAACGATCACTAATGATTTAGATGCAAGGTAGAAACTGGGATATAGATTCATCATTTGCAGTAACAGCATGGAAGAGATAAATCCAATGGCAACATACACAGAATACACCAAAGAGAAAGCATCTATCTATCCATCCATTTTCTGTACCAAATCGAACTCGGTCTGGAATGGGTGGACACAGAAACTATCCCAGTACAATTATGAACAAAGCAGAAGAACCCTGAATTGGGCACCAGTTCATTCATCACATCCACAGTCCCCCACATGGGGTACATTTAGAGAAATCAATTAAACTAAGCACAATTTTTGGGTGTGGGAGTAAAACTCACACAGACAAATTTGAAATGCATGAGAAACCATAAAAATCTTATTCTGAAAATATTTGATTGTAAAGATCAAATATACAAGCTCAGAACAGCGTGCACATTACTGTAGCAAATAAGTAGGGCAAAAAAAACATATTTATTTATTTATTATGCAAAGAAGTAGTGCATATCCTATACTATAAAGACCATGAATAAATCTTTACAAATACCACTTTATTTAATGAGCTTTTAATATAAACATATCCCATTTTTTCATTTACAATCAAGTAAACTTTATGACATTAGTCAAGTGGTACATTATTTATTTCAGGAAGCTCATAACTATTGTGAATGCTGGCCAGAACACAGACAGACAGACATCGTTGGCTCCACCACACACTGTTTCTTTACACTAATTATTTACAAATTACGTGCACTCTCAACCCCAGTGCCTCCAGCACCGATTCCCCAAAGTCCAGGCCACACAGTTCCACTGCCTTTCTCCTGGCCGCCTCTAGTCCTCCCTCCAGCTCCGTCCTATTCCACCCGACGTCTGCCGATGACTGGAGGGAGGTGGCCCCTTAAATGGGAACCCGGATGGGCTCCAGCTGCTTCCCGGCATTCCTCCGAAGCCACGCCCCAGTGTAGCGGAAGTGCCGGCTGCGCACCCGGAAGCCGTCCGGGTGTCCCCGGTCGTCTTCCCCCCAGCACTTCCTGGTGTGGCGGAAGTGCTGGGCTCCCGGGATATTCAGGCACTGGGGCGCCACCTGGCGGTGGCCACGGGTCCCTACAGGGCTGGGCTTCCAAGCCCTTCACCCGAGGCCCCCAACATAACCAGGACGGATGCCCCCTCGCGGTCTGGAGGAGGCACAAGCCCTCCTCCGGTCCTCCTGGGCGTCCCGGCCGGGCTCCAGCCCCAGCCGGGGACCACACTATGATAAGAACACTTTCTCTACTTCCTGATGGAAAACAGTTTCCACAGTGGCACTGTTTTTTCCACAACTAAAACATTATACTATTCCCATGCCACTATGATATAAATATCTATTTTTTTAACCTCATCTTTTGAACAAGCCACTACATTCTAAGCCAAAAAATATACTATATAATATTTTATAATATTAACATTTTTTAATTTAATTCCTCAACTATAATGAAAAATAATAGGAAACTAATCTGTTCTATTATCCTCAAAGAAGTGAGGTGGTCAGAAGGTGCAAATCTGTAAACTTAACTGTCACTTAAACTGTCATCAAACTGCCATCCTACTAGTCTGTTTCTAAACTCCCCTTTATGCTCACCTGATCCCCTTATCTATATGTAGCAGTTATTCCATAAGTAAAAAATAACGATGGCTCTCTCTGCTTCAGCACAACATTGCACCATAATATAAGTAATCTGGTAAACCCAAGTTAATTCCAATTCATATTATCTTACACAAAATGGTGGTAACAAGCATCTTTTCTTTTTCCAAATATCTTATTTCCCATGGAAAACTTTGCTCACCCAGCCATTGACACAACAGTGAATAATATAACTGAGCATAAGAAGAAAAAAGTATCCATCAAAATAAGGTAAAAAAATACAGGTAATATATATAGTTTTGATAAATTTTAATGATAAACTGTAGTGAGAAGTCAAGCAAAATGACACCTTTAGAGTCAGTTTTGGTTGTGTCTCTTTTAAATACATGAAACATTGAGTTCCTTTGGGATACATCTTTATCTGGTATCTCTAACTACCATAGGAGACCATAGCTGTCTGCATGCCTAATTAACATAAATTGTCTTTTAAAACTGAGGGAGGAATTTTTATAACATTCTTTTGGAATTCATGCAAATTTTAAAGGATATTTACCTTTTTTTTTAAGTTGAAGATTTTGACTAATCTCATTAAATAAAAATTTTTAATATTGCATTATGCAAAAGGAATTGTGGAAACTCACCTCAATGAACTGACTTTTTTTTAACTGTGATCAAATTTTTATTAGATAAGTCAGTGAAAAACACAAATTACAATTACAAGGGATTTTAAAATTGTATTTTATAAATAATAAAACAAGTCACAAATCACAGCCCCCCATATTACCACCCCAATCCTATATGAACAAAGAACAAAGCCCCGAGGGAGAAAGTGTAAAAATCTTACATAAAACACTGGATCACAACTCCCCTAAACAAACTAATTTAAAAAGAAGGGGTGAACACACGTTTCATCCATGCCACAGATTGTTCTAGTTTTATAAGATTAAAAAGATTTTTCCAGAAATTGATAGTGTACAGAATTTCCAGCAAGGGGCAAGGGCCAATTTAACTGGAATTGTACCCAGGTCATTTTTGCAAATAGGAAAGAGGTGGAGTTGAAAAATCCAAGTGAGGAGCATTTTGAAGAGAGAAAGGGATTTTACAGGAAAGAACAGATGAAAGAATATTAGAGTTAGTATGCCAGAAAACCAAAAACTGTTAGACATTCCAAAACACGTGTAACAAGTGATTTGGAAGAACAATGAACATAACAAAACGTAGCATAATGTTGATGGGGAGGTAAATGCAATTGCAAAAATGTATATTGGATATGTTGGTAATTGTCGTATTTTGGAACTACAGCAATATTCTTAAAAATCAAATTCCTTCAAGAACAGTGAAAAAGAGAACAGCAGCTTTATGGCCACATACAATGTGAAAACATGTTTCTTTCTGGATGACAAAGACTGAATAATCGGAGCCCAGAGTAATCAAAACATTGCCAGACATAACAATACCAAACTGCACAAAATGAGATTACTCTCAAAAACTAGGCAGGATTGTGATTTACAGGTGTAAGAGAACCCAGGCTTTGGCAAGAGCCTAAATATTTCTTTACCATATACCAGTGTTTTTCAACCAGTGTCCCATGGCAAAGTGTTGTGCTGTGAAAGTTACCCAGGTGTGCCATGGAAATAATAGTTTAGCGGACAAGCTCTGCAGGAGGTCGAGACATGTGTGAGGAGGACAGAACCTCCTTGTAGAAGCTGACATAAAAGCAGCTCTGCAATCGCTGCATTGCAGACACAGCACTTACAACACTTCTGATGTTTCTCCTGGCTGCTAGAATCCATCTGCCTGGGTCTGTGATCACCAGCAGGTCTCACAGGACCAGTTAATGTTAAGCATACTGTATAAAGTGCCTCTGAGGCAGAGAGTGGTGAGCAAAGGAACAAAGCAGCTGGGATATGCCAAAAAAGTGCTCACAAAGTATTGTGTTAGTAAAATAGTGGTGTGCATTGGGATGTTTTTGGTTACAGAAAGTGTGCCTCCACAGAAAAAAAAGATAGGAAACACTGCCATACACTATGAAGGTCAAAAAGTTGCTCTATTTAACTAAGTACAGTTTCATTTTCAGGGAAGTAAAAGGGAGAAAATGATGAAGAGGTTTTTTGTGTAGGAAGTTGTGTATGAACATTTCAAGCCAATTTTTGTGTGTACACGACAAGCTTTATAAATGAGGCCTCAGATATGCTTAAGAGCATTCTTGTGTTTAAACATGGTGCTTACATTGGACATACTGTCTAACCCAGAAATCCATTAATAATACACCATTTATATTCAGATCAGTTGGGTTACTCCTTAAAATCACACCCCTTCAGGTGTCCCATCATTCCCCATACAAGCAATGCATTTGTCCAACAGGACTATATAGTTAAAAGGTGCTGCAATTTAGAGAAGTAAATCATATACTTTAAAAAATGTATTTACTTTGAATAGCTGCTTTGTGTATACACATAAATAACACATCTATACACTTCAAAAATCAAACTGAGGTGACTCCCTTATGAACTAGAACAAACTTATAGGAACCTCAGTGCAAGGTCTGTAAGTGTTCCCACATTTCCCTGGGAACACCCTGTTGGCCATTTCCAAGAGAAATAGATTATCTATGATCAAGAAGTCATGTTCCAGAGATAATGCAATATGTAGTGGAGAGTCTCAATATACCTAGTTGGTATATTTGATCCTCTTGTACAAGATAAGGCTCATTCCCCACCAAGTAGTTATGCTTCCAAGGTCTTGTATGCCTAAATCTGTCCCATTCTTGACAGTTTCCTGAATAGTATTGGATCCAATCATCAGCTTTCACATTGTGGACGGACATCCCACATAGTGTCTCCAAGTAGCTTTTTCTGACTGTGTTCAGCAGGGCTAGCATGGATCACCCAGTCACTAGGTAATGACCAGCAAACATCATTCCCAAGCTTGACTTCAGGAGATGGTCCTGGAATTCCAGTTCAAGGGAAAATGATCGTGAGTTTCTCTTAGACTTAATTAAAAGCTGTCATGATGGACATTTATAGATGGATTCACACCTTAGACAAACTTCCTATGGTTTACCCCATCAGGAGCTCATATCCTTGGACAAAATAAAGCTGTAATGGACTCATATATATACGAGCTTCGCAACAGGTCTGGCTCACAATCCTAGAAGGGATGTATTTTAATTTTTAAAAAATCATAATAAAAAAACGAGAATTTATGTTTTCATGAACAATGGGACATGCAACTGAGCAAAGCAATAAAACACCATGCATATTCCTCCACAATGAAAATCTACGTGAAAAACGGATCAAAATGTACATATGAATGAATTTTTAAACACTTGTGGCTATTTTTAACACATCGTACCTGCTTGCTTCTCAAAAACACAATTGTATTGCATATATGGTTTCTTCCTTCACCATTATACTGACCAGATGCGCATAACTGCCGGCTGCAATTGCGAATTACTGTTGCCTATCGAACAATTAACTGTCATACCTGTAAGTGCTACGTGATACTGATAACGAGAAAAGTGTGCCTGAGGTAAGCCTGATCCACATTCCCGGTTGAAGGATCCTAGGAGTCTCTTGGCATCTGCGTTGCATTGTGGGGGAGCGGAAGTCGTTGAGAGGCTTGCGCGCGTGTCCAAGCAGCAGTTTCGCGGTAGCAATGAGAGCCGAGCCGGGGAAAGTAATGAGGAAACTCAATTACTAGATTGGGAAAGAGAGGAGGAGATTAACGAAGGCCGGAGCAGACGCGAAGACACGAGTGTACGCACGTTTGCGGGCACGCATTACTAGATTCTTGTCTGAGAACAGAATCTTGAAAGAAGAAGGAAAAAAATTCAATAATAAAACGCACTTCATTATGCATTCGGATTGTAGGCTGGCATGGACGCAGTGGGAATGTTGAGAGCCGAAAGCAGCGAGGCAGGGCTTTTCTTCATTTCTACGCTTGCGATTATCGTCGTGAACAGCAGAACAACACGAGCGCAGAAAGGTAGGCGAATTATCCAGGGTTCATAAATATACAGAAATACGACGTCTACGGAATTGATTGACAAAAACACCCTCTTTGCAACGTGTTTTGAAAGGGATGTCTCCTGTGTTGTAGAAACAACCAAGGGTGCGTGTCAAAGCAAGAGTGTGTAGGCGTGATCTTGTTCGGTCACTAAGTTCGGCGCATTTTTTTCTTAAGGTTTTTGCAAAATATATTTAGTTTCTAATTAATAGAACTATTAATGGCACACCTGTTACATGACTTAAAAGGGAATGTTGGTACCGTAAAGGCTGTTAATCAACAGGACACATTGAACTTGTGGTAAAGTCCCCTCCTCTCAATGATAGTGAGTAGGCAAATACAATTTTGGAAATAGGGATTGGGTGGGGGTGGTAAGGTAGGGTATATTTGGGTTGTCTTCACGCAACTCGAAAAGAGCAAGCATTCTTTTGCTCTTCAGCTAGTTATAATTTTAGTTTATATCCTTATTAATTTGGCAGTATGATCAGTGATGTCACCTGATCCATGTTTTGTCCATTATGACTACACAAAAATCGTCCATTATGACTGCACAAAAATCGATGTTAACCATTTTTTTTTTTGGAATAATCATTGCCAAAAAAGTATATTGTTTGCTTCAGCACAGTTCATCTGACAGCCTCACAGTGCAAGAGGCTTTTCTTTAGATCCAGGCCTGGGCACTGTGCATGTTTTGTTTTTTTATATATGTATGTATATATATGTACATTTTTCAGTATGTTTTTTTCTAAGAAACCTGTAGCATACAAAAAAATTTCAGAAAGGGTAAAAATAATTTACCTATTTCATTAGTGTGAAACCAGTTTGTTTATGTTTATCCTCTTACAGCGTCATTTTCAGTTAAAAAGTGTATCTATATAAATTTGAGTTTTTCTGATATATGCAGTTCTCACCCAGTTTTTCAAATAAAAATGACAACCAACAAGTTTGCTCTGTTTCTGCCTTAGGTAGCTTTTGTTTTTCATTGCAGAGTTTCTTATTCTGAATCAAATTACTGCTTTGAAATAAACTATGATTAATTTGCTAGTATATGTATTATCATTTATAAGAAGCTGTTTTATTTAGTACTTTATTAGTACAGTCCACCTGGTAAGGTTCTTAGACAATATTTGATGACATTTGTGGTCTAACTTTTTATCATCTTTGTTTGCACGGGAGAATATTACAGAGTTTAATTTGCGCTAGTCTTCTATTTTCTGTCTATGATCGATCACAGGATACATTTCCCATATCTTCTCAACCTGAAGCCACAGTTCACCTAACACTTTTTTCTTGGGCACTGTGATGTTGTGGCCATTCGACTGGACTTTAAGACCCATGTTTGATTGTTCAGTTTTCCAATAAAGTGTTCCCAAGCTCATCACTTAACCCATCTGTACTCTAACTGAAATAAATTATCTTGTAATTAGCCTTAAATTAGTTTTCCAGCCAGTTGGAATGGGCCATGGTTGATCCCAGACCCTAATGCTCCAACACTTGCACTCAGTTCATAGTAGCATTATAGCAAGTTGATCGCAGCTGATCCTGAACAACCTTCCCAACCTTTACTTTGACAGTTGTGCTCAATCGCAATTCATTCATCTAATCCTCTTGTGCTGACTCTCTGGTGATTGTGCAGGACCAACTCCTCTTGTGCTCAATTCGCCAAAGGTGACCACCTCACTCCTCTCCCAAGCTCAGATGATCACACTAAATTCACGAAGGGGTGAATTACTTACTACTTGTACATTGCCCCTTTGAAATAAATAGTATTTTCTGTTTTGACATATAGTTGGTGTATTTTGAATATAGTCGGAGTATTTTGAAAGGCATTGACAACATGCTTACAGGAGCCATGCCTTTTTTTCATTTCAGAATATTAAGAACGCCTTCAATGATTATCTGTATACAGATTTTTTTTTTCCTGATAAACTGATATTCAAACTGATAATACACCAGTAGAACCTATTTCTGAAAACTTCAGAATGGCTATATTACATTATAGGTAGTACCTGCTCTAAAGTGATCATAAGGACCAAAAGGGTGCAGTAACATATAGTGGAGTTATTTCTCCAATACCATATAATGGAAAACATCCAAATGGCATGAGCATTTCTAATTTTTCCAATAATACAACTTTTTAACATAACATTTTAAGGTAATACAGTACAATACACTAGTAAATTAAATACATTTAAAAAAAACCCATTTATAACAAGCAATTTTACTTACCTTGAGAAAGCAGTGTCTTGCATGCTGTATCTGGAAACTTTATGGTTGACTATTTTAAATAAAGGAAAATTGCTGGTTAGTGTTATCAGAATTTTCATCATCTAATCTGGAAAAAGTTCTTCAAAGATTTCTAATGTAGAATTTGGCCTGTTGGCTATTGATGGCACAGGAAGCAGTGTGTAAAGCCTTACACACACACACACACACAAGGCCAGAGGTATGTAATTCTTTCATCTGGTCTTTATTAACTTAATTTATTTACTGCTAGCTGAAATACCCAGGAGTTAAGTAAAGTGTTTTTTTATTAAATTATTTGAGAAAACATAAAACAACTTAAAAAATAAATTAACAAACAATAAAGACTCACTAATGTGCTTGTCTTGTGGCCTTGTACAGGGTGGTCCAGATTTAATTATGCAGATCCAGATCATCTGGATAACTTTTATTTATGCGGGTATGATTCCAGTTCGGCACGAAGACGATTCTTCATGACGTCAGTTCACGCACTTCTCGATGTTTGGGATTTTTCGTGTGATTTTTTTTTTGTAATAAACTTAATAGGTTATAGCGTAATGAAAATTGCATAAATAGATCTGGACCACCCTATACGTATGTTATTATTCAGTTGACCCTCGGAACTGGCCAACTCTGTTTAATTTGAAAAGCAACAGGCGGGCGCGGTGCTGCTGAAACACAAAGAGTGCTGGTAGTCACCAGTTACAGTCATGGCCGAAATTATCTGCACCCCTGGGATTTTCCCAGAAAATGCACCATTTCTCCCAGAAAAATGTTGCATTTACAAATGTTTTGGTATACACCTTTATTTCCTTTATTTGCATTGGAACAACAAAAAAACAGAGAAAAAAAGCCAAATCTGACAACATTTAACACAAAACTCAAAAACCGGGCTGGGCAAAATTATTGGCACAACATTATTGGCACCCTCAACTTAATATTTGGCTGCATGCCCTTTGAAAAAAATAACTGAAATAAAGAGTTTCCTATAACCATCAACAAGCTTGTTACACCTCTCAACTGGAATTTCCAACCACTCTTCTTTTGCAAACTGCTCAAGGTCTCTCAGATTTGAAGGGCACCTTCTCCCAACAGCAATTTTTAAAATCTCTCCATAAGTGTTCAATTGGATTTAGATCCCAACTCATTGCCGGCTGAACTCTCCAGTGTTTTGTCTTCAACCATTTCTGGGTGCTTTTAGAGGTATGTTTGGGGTTATTGTCCTGCTGGAATACCCATGACCTCTGACGTAGACCCAGCTTTCTGACACTGGGCCCTACATTGCGCCCCAATATCTTTTGGTAGTCTTCAGATTTCATGATGCCTTGCACATAGTCAAGGCATCCAGTGCCAGAGGCAGCAAAACATCCCCAAAACATCTTGGTACCTCCACCATGTTTGACTGTAGGTACTGTGTTCTTTTCTTTGTTGGCCTCATTCAGTTTTCTGTAAACAATAGAATGATGAGCTTTACCAAAAAGCTCTACCTTGGTCTCATTTGTCCACAAGACGTTCGCCCAGAAGGATTTCGGCTTCCTCAAGTACGTTTTGGCTGACTCCAGTCTGGCTTTTTTTTGTTTCTGTGTCAGCAGTGGGGTCCTCCTGGCTCTCCTGCCATAACGTTTCATTTCGTTCAGATGTCAACGGATAGTTCGAGCTGACACTGTTGCACCCTGAGTCTGCAGAACAGCTTGAATATGTTTTGAAGTTGATTGGGGCTGTTTGTCCACCATTCGGACTATCCTTCGTTGCAGTCCTTTTTCAATTTTTCTCTTCCGTCCATGTCCAGGGAGATTAGCTACAGTGCTATGTGTTGTGAACTTCTTGATTATGTTGTGCACAGTGGACAAAGGAACATGAAGATCTCTATAGATGGACTTTTAGCCTTGAGAGTGTTGATATTTTTGTACAATTTTTGTTCTCAATTCCCGAGACAGTTCTCTGCTCTTTCTGTTCTCCATGCTTAGTGTGGCAATAGAATAGAATACACAATAGAAAGGTTGAGTCAACTTTTCTGTTTTTTAACTGGCTTCAGGTGTGATTTCTATATTGCAAGCACCTGTTTCTTGCCACAGGTGAGTTCAAACGAGCATCATATGCTTGAAATAAAACGATTTACCAACAATTTTGAAAAGGTGCCAGTAATTTTGTCAGGCCCATTTTTGGAGTTTTGTGTGACATGATGTCAGATTTGGCTTTTTTTTTTTTTTCTCTCTGTTTTCAGATCATCAGAACTACTCTGGGCATCTTTCTGCTATGAGGGTTCGTGTTGCCGACATGCTCTCATTGTTTGTGCTTTAGCAGCTAAGCAAGTCTTTCTTAGGAGGTTTCCTTTTGCCATTGTGCTGGCATTGCTTGCATATCTTTGGAGCTGGAGACCTCAACCCGACTCTACATCTCGCTTCCGGGCCAGACAGACACACACACTTGCATGCGTAGAACTCTTTTTAATTTCAAAAGCAACAGGGGCACGGTGTTGCTCAAACATAAAGAATGCTGGCAGTCCCCTCCAGTTCACCCTCTGGTGGTCATTCCAAGTATCAACTCAATGATAACATGCATACAAGACTGTAAGATCACCCCCCACCCTACCCAGAAGGGGGTGGGTTAGGGTTGGTTTCACCCTACAGTATTTTTAGTCATCCAATGAGAAATATATGTACCAAGTTTCATGAAAATCACTTCAGCTGTTCGTAAGTGATGCTGGAACAGACATATATATGAGAGAGATACAGTACTCTTTAATCCCATTTGCATCTTTCATTTTTAACATTAACAATCTGCCAACGTGTTATCAATTTTTAAATTTATGTTCATTGAAAATTATTCTTAAATTTCTTGTACTATAAGAGAGTTGTCTCCTTTTTTTGAGGGGTGGCTTCGGAAATTGAACTCAGGTGTGATACATCAGAGTTAGGGTATTTTTAACAAGGGGCAATTACTTTTTCACACAGGGCCATGTAGGTTTGGATTTTTTTTCTCCCTAATTAATAAAAACCATCATTTAAAAACTGCATTTTGTGTTTACTTGTGTTATATTTGACTAATGGTTAAATGTGTTTGATGATCAGAAACATTTTGTGTGACAAACATGCAAAAGAATAAGAAATCAGGAAGGGGGCAAATAGTTTTTCACATGACTGTATATTGCCGATAACGTATATTTATTGGAGCACAGAGCAAGGAATACAAAGAAGTACTGCAAGATTTTACTTCTATTGTGGTCCAGGCCTGTGTATGTTCTTCTATTTGTGTCCAGGTTCTTATCGCCTGTATATTTGCTGCCCAGTAATAAAACTGGAAGTTAGGTAGAGCCATGCCACCTTCTGCCTTTTGTCTTTGTAGGGTCGCTCTTTTGATGCGTGGATGTTTTGAATTCCAAATAAATGAGGTTATTGTTGAATCTAATTGCCTAAAGAATGATGTATTAATGTATATTGGAATGTTTTGAAATAAAAAAGCTTAGGAAGAATATTCATCTTAACAGTGTTAATTCTTCCAGCTAGTGTGAGATGAAGGGTTGACCATCTATGCAAGTCTTGTTCAATTTTTTCCATGCAGACAGTGAAATTTTGTTGATATAGAGCTTTATGTTTACTTGTGATGTTTACCCCTAGGTATTTAAACTGTTCTGCAATGATAAAAGGTAGGGTATCTAATCTAATATTATATGCTTGAGAATTCACTGGAAAGAGTACACTTTTATTCAGATTAATTCTGAGACCAGAGATCTTTTGAAATTCTGTGAGTGCTGCTAAGACTGCAGGCACAGAATTTTCTGGGTCCAATATATACAATACCATATCATCTGCATATAATGAGATTTTCTGTTCCAGTCCTTCTCTGCTAATCCCCTTTATCTGATCAGTATTTCGACAATGTATTGCCAGTGGTTCAATGGCAATGCAAACAACAGCGGTGACAAGGGGCATCCTTGTCTAGTGCCACGTTCTAGTTTAAAGTAGTCTGAGCAAATGTTGTTGATGCAAACTGAAGCTTCTGGGTTAGTATACAGTAATTTAATCCATGCACAAATGTTTGGGCCAAACCCAAACTTCTCCAATGTAGTAAAAAGGTATTTCCATTCAATCATGTCCAATGATAATAATATTTCTGGGGTGTTTGATTTAGTTGGTGAGTATATTACATTAAACAGGCGTCGAAGATTTGAAGATAAGTGTCGGCCCCTAATAAATCCAGTTTGGTCTTGTGATATTACCGAGGGAGCACTTTCTCCATCCTTCTAGCTATGATTTTAGAGAGTATTTTAACGTCTTTGTTCAGAAGTGAAATTGGTCTGTATGATGCACATTGTAATAAGTCCTTATTTTGATTTGGAAAACAGTGATTAGTGCTTGGCGAAAGGTTTGTGGAAGAGATTGGTTATCTCTGGCTTCTGTAAATGTTGCTAATAGGAGGGAGCTAGCTGAGTGGAGAATTTCTTGTAAAATTCTGCAGGGTAGCCATCAGGGCCTGCTGCTTTCCCGCCTTGGAGTGACTTTATAGCATCTAGTAATTCTGATAACGCCAGAGGTTTATCAAGTTCCTCCACACTAAAAGCGTCTATTTGTGGTATCTGTAATGTATCCAGAAATGCATTAGATTGTGTATTGTCTTCTTTAAACTCAGTAGTATATAGGGATTTATAGTAGTCTCTGAAAGTGTGCATTATATTTTTGTGTTCGATGATTTTATCTCCGTTCGTTGTGATTACAGATTGCGTTGCACTTCTTGCTTGTGAATTTGTTGAGCTAAAAGCTTATTAGCTTTCTCTCCATGTTCATAGTAATGATGTCTGGATTTGTAAATTAGTTGTTCAGTTTCTTTAGTTGTCAAGAGGTTTAATTCTGAATGTAGAGCCTGCCTCCTCCTATGTAGAGTCTCACTTGGTAGTCTGGCTATTCTATTTTAGTAATTTCGCTTTTTATCTCTGCTACTTTCTTGGCTTCGGATTTATTTCTGTGGGAAAGATATGAGATAATCTGTCCTCTTTCCCAGAGTATTCCTGCAGAGATCTCGGGTGATGTATTTGTCTCTAGAAAGAATTTGATTTGTTTGGATATAAATTCATACAATTCTCGTCAGCTAATAGAAGCGGGTTGAGGCCATCTGGGGTGAGTGTATGGGGCTTAGTAATTTTAGCTCCAAGATCATAGGTGCATGGTCAGAAATAACAATAGCATCGTATTTGCAAGATTTAATCTTAGGCAAGAAGTTATTGTCTATAAAGAAGTAATCAATCCTTGAGTAGCAATGATGTACTGGTGAGTAGAAAGAATATGTTCTTGAATTTGGGTTTAAAACCTCCAGGGTCTGATAAGTTGTGATCAGTTATAAACTTTGTAATTATCTTTTCAGTGTTAGATGCCATTCCCCCTGTGGAGGAAGTCCTGTCTAGAAGTGGATTTAAAACACAATTAAAGTCCCCAGCCATTATAACTTTATGAGTGTTCAGATTGGGAATGGATGCAAATAAATTTTGTATAAATTCCTTATCATCAACATTAGGTGCATAAATATTTATCAAAATCATTTTACAGTTAGATAAGTCTCCCATGACCATTACATATCTCCCTTCAGGATCCAATACTACATCTGATGCTACAAATGGTACTGTTCTATGTATGAGAATTCCCACACCTCTAGTTTTCTTTGTAAAACTAGAATGGAACATTTGGCCAGTCCAGTCTTTTGCAGCCGGAACTGATCCTTGCTTAGTAAGTGGGTTTCCTGTAAAAATACTATTTTAGCATTTAGACCTGTTAGGTGAGAGTACTTTCTTTCTCTTTAATTCGTGATTCAGGCCTTTAACATTCCAGCTTACGAAGTTAACTGTCCCATCATGGAGACACTGATTCTGAGTTTTTGATGTCATTTTATAGTCTTAACTGGAAGTGAGACAGCTTGGGTCTTAATTTCCTATTTCCCCTAGAGTTGTTGCCATGCAGCTTATTATTACGTTGGTAGTTATAATTATAAAAATTAATAGGATAGATTAGGTATAGATCAAGCCTGCTCTCTTTCTCTCCCCTTAACCCCCTCCCTTTTGCCTCCCCAAGTGAGGCTAAAACCCACTTCACAGTCCCAGTCCTCTGACATACCCAGAGACAGAGCACGTCCAAAGCAAAACAAGCCCCAATGCAGCGGCTTTAGGGTTAAAAGATAGAGATATCTGTTACCAATATAGTCTTTAAAAAAAAAAAAAAATATTGCACTTAAATATATATATATATCTTCAGCAATTTTAGTGCATTAAGATGATACACCCAGATAATAAACCCGGGTGATGGTGTTTAAAATGTGTCCAGAATAAGCATAACAAGTCTTAATGCAGTAATAGCAATAACAATAAACCAAGGGTATGATATTGAACAGTCTCGTTTAGGGTAGAGATGAAATAATTAGAAAAGAAAAAGAAAAAAGTAATTAAGCACAATAAAACATAAACAGCGCCCTAGTAATACTAAGTGATAATGAGATATATGAGAATATATGCTGATAAAACCCGTATTTTAAAATGAATAGATTAGACAGTAGATTATTAATCCTTGCTTTATCATTAACCGCCATGACTCACTATTATGTATCAGAATAGTCCCGGGATCAGCTTTCTTAATTCCTTTTCTGCTTCTTCCTTGCTAGCGAAGACATAGAATTGACCCTGCCATTCCACTTTCAATTTTGCTGGATACAAGAGGCTGTATTTGATGCTGGCTTGCCGTAACCGCTGTTTAATGTTGTAGAAGGCTGCGTGTTTAGTAGCTGTTGAGAGAAGTCAGGGAAGATACTAATGTGGTTATTTTCATGTATAATATCTTCCTTGTTTCTGAGGAGTGCCATCATCACCTGTAGCTTAAATGATAATCGTTCAAAACGAACTATAAAAGATCTGGGTCTAACGGTGTTTGATCCGTACGCGGTAAGCCGCTGCTATCTCAGATTCTGCTTTAAAGTCGTCCCCGATTATTTTAGAAAAAAGTTCAGCTGCGAATTTCACAGGGTTTGAACTTTCTCGATTCTCAGGCAGACCTTCAATTCTGACATTATACCTTCTACTCCCATCTTCCAAAGCAGCCAGTCTGTCTCCGAGTTTTTTGCATTCAGAGCTGACATTTTCTGCTTTTTCTTCAGCACTCGTAGCTAAATTTTCGGCTAATTCAATCCTAGTCGTGAATGTCTCCTTGAGATCCTCCAATTGATCAGTAAGCGTTTCAATTTTACCCAGCATCTGTCGCATCTCCACTTGGATTTCTTGTCACAGCCTTTCATTTGCCTGTTGCAGCATCAGCTGCTGCGTTTTGTTTGCTTGTTGCAACTCCTGTTTCAATTCCTGTTTCAGTCTCTCATGTGCCTTTGCCCTTGCTTTTTTATTTACTTTCTCGGTTTTCTTTATACAGGTACTCGTCGACATACGACCTATGCAAGTTACGACTGATCGACTTTACGACGTGTTCGACAGTTTCCCCCGCCAGCTGTTGGCAGCAGGGCTGTGGATTTGGTAGATAAATGCTCCGACTCCTCAGTTTCTAAATCTTCCGACTCCCTGACTCTGACTCCTCTGTATGTATATACTATGCTAATGTATTTTCTACATCCATTAAAGGAAAGGAAGGCAACATACATGTCATTTCACCACAGAACTACTGGCTAGGAAGCCAACACTCTACTATAATGCCAGATTAAAGACAAACACAATTGATTGGCGGCTGCAGATTGCGGGTGTCCACATGGACGGGCAGATCCAGCTTGCCGAAAATCTCGACCACCGCCCCCATCCAAAGTAATATGATGCCTCTGTCTCCTGCAGTGGCTGTCTCCTCTGTCAGCCAGCCGGAAGTTTAGTGCATTGTGTCACTCACCGGCCAGCTGATCAGCAGAACGAGCCTCTGCTGGAGACAGGTAGGGAGATCTATGTTCTCGGCTCCTTTGGCCCCTTCACTAGCGCATAGCGAAGGGGAGCCGATGGAGCTGAGAACACACCAGATGATTTTTCAGGCGTTTTGGCGTGATGACTCGTTGAACGGCCGAAAAATCGGCAGTGCATCTGTAAATGTATGGGGGGCTTTAGGCTAGGTTCACAGTTCCCTGTAACAGTGGAACACAACACATTGGAAAGCGGTGCCGCACCTTACCTGTGCATTACATCCCATATAGTGACGCATACAGTCAATGAAAAGTATGCTTCATGGTTACTTGACATGTTCGTTTTGTGGTAACATTATGCACTGCATGCATTGGGCTTTATTCTTACAGCAGAGAAGTAGTTCATTATGACTGTTTGTGAATTGGGACATTTCAGCTTACTTTTTTAATTCCCATTTAAATTTAGTAGGAGTCGGAGTCGGTTAACTTTTTGCCGACTCCAACTCCAGGTACCCAAAATTGTCTCCGACTCCTCGACTCCGACTCCACAGCCCTGGTTGGCAGCGCCTGTTTCCCGCAGTCCCAAGTCTCGCTACGCAGCAGTGTTGCCCCATGTGTGTTTGTGTCTTGTTGTTTTGGCAGTTTTTCGATAATAATATACCCTTAACATGTCTACCAAGAGGAAATTGTATCTGTCCACTCCTCAGTCTGCCAAAAAGGAAAGAAAGGCCATTGATCTAGACACCAAAATGAAGATAGTAAAACAGTATGAAGGAGGAAAGAAAGTGAATGCAATCGCATGTGATATGAAGTTATCACACTCTACTGTGTCGACTATTTTAAAGGACAAAAATAGAATTCGTGAAGCTGTGAAAGGTTCTGCACCTTTGTGATCAACAGTGATTATGAAGCAATGTACCGGGCCCATCCATGAAATGGAGAAATTGTTAAACGTTTGGATTGAAGATCAGATTCAAAAGCGGACGCCGTTAAGCCTCTTTACAATACAGTCGAAGGCTAGAAGTCTGTTTGAGACTTTGAAGCAGCACTTCCCGATTCATTTTACCCTTGCACCCCCTGTGATGGACGAGGCAGATTTCGCACCCCCTTGGTTTGAGAAGTATGAAAAAATATGAGTTCATATGATAGTTCATAATACCCACGCAGCACTAAGTGCGCGTAAGAGCGGAAGTCATCTGTTTTAACAAGCAGCATATTGCACTGATACGAAATAGCCTGCCCATTTAATTCTTTAGGAATGGTTAGATAAATTAAGATTTTGTACAAATTATGTTTTTCATTTTTCTTCCTTGATGGATTCTGGTACCCCCAGCAACAGTTGCTCGCACCCCCAATCGGGAAGCGCTGCTTTAAAGGAACGCGCAGGAGAAGACGCATTTCGCTCTTGTTGCGAAATTTATAAAGAGAAAAAAAAAAACCAAACAATTCAGACGAAGCTCACTATGTTTATGAAAAGAGCAACTCCTCCCATCACCCCGTCCGCTGCTTCGCCTGATGAAGGCGATATCGACAACCTGCAGCCAAGCACCAGTGGTGGCAGGAATTAAATGTACAGTATTCCTTATTTTTGTATGTTTTTCACATATTAAGCCAGTTGTACTATAGTATGCTGTGTTTGACTTAGAAAGTAAGAAAATGTTAATAAAATATTACTTTAAGATGATTACAATATCATTACCCAGTCTAATATTCTTACCTTTATTTAACATAGGCCAACTTACGTCCAGATCAACTTACAACCAGTCAGTCGGAACCAATCGCGGTCGTAAGTCTACGAGTACCTGTATCTTTGTATGAGCTCAGCGAACATCACCTGCAGTTTAGACATTTCAGTTGTGCTTTCTTGTACTGTAGGTAAAGCGTCAAGCCCTACTGTAGCCGGTGTCCCCGCTATTCCCGGCTCGTGTGGAGTAATTGAGATCGCGGACTGTAAGGCCTTTTCCAGTTTCAGGTGTTCTTCTCTGATCGGCGAGCTATTGAGATCTGCACTTACCATCGTACATTCGCTCCCCTTTTCACTCTCAGCCAGCGACGATGTAACGGACCTTGGTCCCGAAGAGTCTGTACTTTCGCCCAGCTGATCCAGGTCTCTCTCTCTCTGAAAGGCCGTATCTTGAGCTAGAGCTTGCTTACATATATACTGTAGCAGTCTCCTTGGGTTGAATAGATACAGGATATCTCAGGATAATAGGCAAATAATATGAAAAATAACACTGCTGCTAACGGAGCTCCACTTCAGACATCCATTTCTCGCATCGGGCGAGACAAACTCCTTTTTTTTTTTTTAATACATCTTCTTGCCTCCTCCAATCTCGCATGAGTTTCTCAGATGCATCGAATTTTGTTGCAGCAGTGCAGTTAGCAATTTCTTTCGCTACTTCAACGGCGTTTTAATTTAAAACCAGCTTCATATTTTCCTTTGAACACTCCATCGTAGATAAGGAATGCTCTTACAATAAAAGTGTACAAGGGTATGAGATACAAAAAACACAAATCCGTGCAAACGTTGCTTCTGAACACTTCGGTTATTATTGTGTGGTCACATAGGCATAGTACAGAGAGAGAGGTTAGGAGCACGCGCTGATACAGAAATAAAGGCAGTGTGCTCCATGGTTACTCCCTCCGGTGGGTGTTAACATATCATAATCTTATAGATAGATACTTTATTAATCTCAACGGGAAATTCACAAATTTATTTTATTTTTTAAATTCACTTTTAGACCAATAACGTGAGTTTTTCCACATTCGACTTAAATGACCGACATTATAAAATACCAGAAATTATACAGTAAAATCAAGTCCTGACTTATCTGCGGGAGAACTTAAACGCGACTATATACGGTATATGGTTTGGCCAACTCCAACTTAATTTGACAAGAGTTGCCCTGCTTTTCACTGTTTACTTGCTATGTTTCATCTGTCATACCTCTGCAGCATTTTACCATTTGAAAACTGTTTTACACTTGTACTTTTGTTTTGTCAGTTTGTAGCAGTTTATTATAGTTAAAGTCATTGCAGGGTAATGTTAGCCATTGGATCTCTGCCTAAAAACATGTTGCTCCCCAGGTAACAACCATGCAAGAAGCCTAGCAAATGCAAACTGAGGAGACTAGTGCATTTCCTCCAGAATGGCACAGGGTATCAAGCATTTCTCATCTGTGTCAGGTGAGAGACTATTGCCTGCTTGTGTAAGCTGCCTTAGAGGCCTGGCATTTTAAGGCAATACTAGGATTGGAATGGTCTTTAGCACTTTGGTTGTAGCTGTTTTTAGAAGGCCAGTCATTTGAAGGCTAGAAGGCCAATCATTTGAAGGCATTGTGACCTGATCGAAAAACTTTATATTTCTGCCTGTAGCCTCCCTGGTGAATGCAGGTGAGATTTCAAGACTGTTTTCTGCCTTAAGCTGAATAAGTCAAAGAATGGTAGATCAGATAATGGATTGGGTTTTTTGCGGGGTCCTTAAAAAGAGGAGATGGGTGAAAGATGAAAGGGAGGTAGAAGTTTTGTGCTGTGAAGTGTGAGAAAGTGAGGTAGTCATTCCGGCTGATAAACAAAGACAACAGGGCATTTGTGTGGCTTATTTGCTAATATGAATATATGTTGTTTTATGATTTCTTTCCTTGTGTGTGTTGTTCTTTCAAACAATTCTGTTTTTGATATTTTGAATGTTTTCACATTGTTTCTATAAAAGTAGTTATTTTACTGTAGTTATTTGTTTAAGTTGAAATGAGCAGTGACAGTGACAAGTTTCTGGAGGTTACAAACGTTTTTTCTTTCAATCATTAATAGCTTTACAGTCCTTGTAGCTTATATTTCGGTATGGGACTGTAATAGCCTTTGTTATTATTATTGTTATTATTATTATTATAAATCCTGAACGGTTAAATTGAATAATCTGTTGCTGAAAATGGAGAAAAGCCACTGTTAACTGGTGATTTGATCTAAAAATATTAAGTTCAGAAATGCAATTAATTGGATAATAAAAATTTCCAGTCAGTGTTTCAGAACTTCAACATTGACTTGATAATCTGACAATTCAGCTAATGATGTTGCTTTAAAACATGCAAATGGCAGACTAGTTTCAACATTTATGTATACACTTTGTTGTTGGCAAAGGCTCCCAGATACTATAAATGCACTTAGGATGGCAGCTAAGAATGAATTTGACAACAACAATTTTTGGCACTCTGTGTCAATTGAAATGTGAAGCAATTAAAACGCATAACATATGCATTATGCATGAGGCTGAGACACAGTTCTAAACTAAAAGTACACCGATGGATGACACAATTACTGCAGCTAAATTGAGACCTGTAGGGCTAATTATGGATGAGTTCTCAAACATAAGCAAGAGCAAACATGTGACCATCAATTTCAGGGCTCCTGACTAAAAAAAAAAAATACTTAGGAGCCGTTTGCTTCTGAAATAAAATATTTAGGAGCCAAATAGCTTTTTTTGGTCACTCAATTACAGAACCAAAATAGTTCATGTTAAAATTAAAAAAATACTTACTGTGTCTATTCTACGTCTGTATATTTTTGTGCCCTTTTATCATCCATTCCTTGCAGTCGTTCATTATGGCTGAGCTGTAACTGAAGTTTAGTCTTTTGTTTAAATTTTAGAACTATGTAATTTTTTGAGCATTAAAACTATGTACAGTCACAAACTGAGTGTCTACTCATCAGATTGTAAGCCAGACCAAAAAAAGATCAGTGTTGTTTGGCCATCCTTTATACAATTTGTATGATGCCACGATTAATTGATCTTATCAACTAGTTGGCTGAAATATTTGATTTAGATAGATAGATACTTTATTAATCCCAAGGGGAAATTCACAATTTAATTGTATTTTCTTAATCAAGTAGTTGCTCCTACCCTTCCCCCACAATGCACCCCATCATGCTACAGCTCTCTGTGCGTTTTGAGCAAGCTAATCCAGGAAACAGCTGCACCACATTCAGCAGAAAGATGTTCTGCTAAACATCAAAATTCTCCTCTTTGTGTCAGTTTTTCACCTAAAAATCTGAGAAAGTGGTTGTTTGATCATTGTGTGGTGTTCCACAACAGTGCTAGCTCAATGCATTGACACCTAAAGAGGAGGCCCGTTGAAATATAGCAAACAGAAAAGCCAGTAGTGCCATAAGTAACCCACTTGCTCTTAATCTGTACGACAATAATATTTCACTTTTGGAAACTAGTTAACTTGAGAAATTTTTGCTAGTTACTAGCGTTGGGACAATAATTAAAGCCATGGTATTTAGACAGAACAGATAAATTGTTTGCTAAATGCATTTATCAATTGCTGCTACTATTACTCATGAGTGTGTTTAAGTAAAATAGTTATTCACTACTTAGGCTATCTGAAAACAACAAACTAGTTGTTAAATGCATTTGCTAGCTTTACTTTGGGCAGAGTTGCATTTTCACTTTTTGTGAGATTGAGCAACAACAACAACATCCTATATAAACACAGGTCAGCTTTATAAAGTTATTTTAGGTATTTTTTCCAGTCATTAAATTGTTAATAAATTATATTCCATAAAATATCAGGCTGATTCAGTTGGATGTATTTTTTTTTAATCCGGCTGAGTTAATCCAAACTGCAGAGAGTTTGTGGCACATTATTGAGCAGGCGTCTGCCCACCTGGAGAACACAATTTCTATAACATTTTAGATTGCAAATGTACAGACCATACAGTTCATGAAAATCCTGATATTTACATTAGAAAGGTATGAGTATAAGCACATATTAACTAAAACAGTTCTTTGCTCTTTCTATGTTTTCAAGTTGGTGCAAGCAGTCTGAACATCTATCTACCCTCACATCTCCCGAAAGAAGGGTCCTGGAAGTGCAACATGAGTTTTTCTGAGGGCTGCTTATGAAGTGTTGTGTGGTGTAAAGGGTTGCACCCATTTCTTCTCTTTGCCACGCATGTCTGAAACAGTATTTTATTTATTTTTTTAAGCAGATGTTCCAAATTAAATAATTTGCATGTTGCACAGGTTGTATTATTAATGTGCGCTTACTTGGTAACCGACTAGTAGGTGTAGTAGGTCGCTTTTGAAAAAGTAAATTGCAGACAAACAAATCTTTTCCTATGCTTAAATTGCACAACACCAAGAAATATAAACAAGTGAAAAGATTACATACAAACTTAACCGCCATGCTCATCCTCATTTTAATAAATGTTTAAATGTTATGATAGCAATAACATTAGCAGTGCCCCTTCAGAACAAAGAGCAAAGCAGTAGCAAAGTTGGCTGTGCAAAAATGAACTGTTACCGAAAAGTTCAATGTACAATTATGTAATGCGCTACATTTGCAAAAGTATATAATATTGTTTTTGCAATCTTTATCTCTTTAATAGATACAAGTTGTTCATCTACTGCAGTATGATATAAGTTGGTATAATTTATACTTTACAATATATTAATCTGCATTAAAATATTGACTTAAATATTTTATTGATAATTGTTATATTTTTTGTCATCATGTTGGAGTTATTTTAGTTGGCTGTACTGGTATCAAATTATTCAGTAAATGTTCAAATAAGAACACATTCTTTTGCCCATTTGAATTATTTTGACAAAATTGGTTATTAGAAATACACAATCAACAGAACAAAAAATAGTCTATAGATTGTTTACAAAATAATGCTGAGGCTTCCTGTTCCTCATATTTGTGCTGCACCACACCCAAAGCTCATGATCAAGCTCTTCAAGTGAAGGGCCTTCTGAAGATATCTTGATTATATCTTTCAATGCTGAGACAATAAGTGAATTGTGTAGTTTTTAATTTTATTCTGTTTTGTGTAGAATGGCCTTGTTTGCACTGTATAACTGATATGGCATGAGGTCAACTTGATGCAAAACATTCTTGTAATCTGTAGGATAAGGTGTTTTTTCTTCCCAAGGTATCCCCACAAAATACTGTAAGACATGGAAAACTGGCCTTTGATGAGCAAGTTGAGACCTATTGACTAGGTGATGATATCATCAGGCCATCATGACAAAGTACAGGTAAACATTGAATGATCTCGCGTCACCTGATTGACCCTGCTGTTCATCACCTATCATTATTCCAAACATTTTTTTTCTAGACCTGTTACAGTTAAATCCACTATTTGTTTCCAACTGTTGATAAAGGTTAGCGTTACTGTGATCAGAGAGCCACCTTGAGGTGCATCAAACGTTTAAAAAAAAAAGTGCAATTTAATGCTTTGTCATTATTAAGAGATTAGCTAGTGCATAAAAGGTTTTCAGAAGCTTTATATTACAATGTGTTGCCTTCGAACTTATTTCGAACCTAGTTTTGTTAAATATGACTTCCTTGTATGGAATGTTCTATGCAGAGTGAATGCAGAACATCTGTATTTTTTTTCCATTTGATTTTGGGGTCCGTCAGGTTTGTGTTCTTTCTTGTACTCTGTTTAATATTTGCATGGACTGTGAGTTGGACAGGGTCATGGGGCCCAGCTGCTATTAGTGAAGAAAGATTCACTGATCTTGACTTTGCCTACTATGCTATGATCTTTGCAGTGTCAATGGAGGCTCTGATCGGGGCTCTTGAGAGAATGAGCGAGAAGTCTTGAGTGTCTGGACTTGCTGAGTGTCCTGGATAAAAAACAAGATCCAGGGCTTTAATAACCTCTTGGGCACAGCCCTCAGCAGTGTGTCTCTCTGTGGAGAGAGTGTTGACCTCGTCAAGAGGTTTGCTACCTCTGCAGTGACATTCTTGTCTCTGGTGACTGTTCCTATGAAGTCAGTAGACAGAATGGGAGATCATGGGTGGGTCATGAAGTTGCCGGAAAGGGGTGTGTGGCACACCCAATATCTCTGCATAAGGACGAAGGTCCAGGTCTTTAGAGTCCTGGTGCTTTCTGTTTTGGAGAACGAGATTGAACTCCTACGGTACCGTTTCCCTTCAGAGAATCCTTGGGTACCGCTGGTTTGAGTTTGTGTCGAATAAGTGGTTTCTCATGGAGTCCCAAATGAGGCACATTACCTGCATTATGATGGAGCTCCAGTTATGGCATTATGGCGACGTGGTATGATTGCCCAGTTTTGTCGTGCAGTGGGTGTTGAAACATGCTATACCAGTGGATGCTCCCCAACCTGATATGACCTGATTTGGGATAAGTAACAACTTAGACAGTTATATATCAGCTTCCTGCTACTGTCTGAAATGGTATCACTTAACGTCAGAAAGTGTTTTTGTGCACAGCCATTCCTTGTGATTCGCATCTGTTGCCACTTATACATAAGTATAGTATATTGTGTAATAAGTGGTTAATTTACAGTATAACGCATTAAAATTTGATTTTGATTATATCCCTTAATATTTGGCTTTGCCTTTTTTTTTTAAACTTGGTGGAGAGAGACACAAGTTCTACTAAATGGGTGATATAAGAATGGAGTCCTACTGGTCATTTAATAACTTGGTGTTTATATACAGTTTACCTAAGTTGAGATGATGTTGAAGGAGGCAGAGTTTATTAGCACATCATTTTTGATTGTAGTACTTAGGAAGAAATAATAGCATTGGTAAAAGAAGCTACAAATTTCTCCAAAAAAAATCTGATACTGTACAGTGTGTCTTTTTTTTTTTTTTATACACTTAATTGAGTCTGAAAACTGAAATTGTATCACTTGAGGGTGATTTTGTACCTTGTGGCCTTAGATACCTTTTATTCTTCACATCCATTTTTTCTGAAACATTTTTCCATGTTAGTCTTAGGGAGACCCATGACAGTGTACAAGCCTATAGTCTACCAGTAAAATGAGTAATGTTTATAAATTTACAAATAACTTTTACTACCATCACATTTTGTTTTGTGCAGTTCCTTTTAATGTAAATTTGTTTAGCAGTATTGTAAAAGCACATGAATAAGAGGTGATGCCCAAGTTTTCAAACTAGTAATTATGATTGTCCAGGTGTCTGTAATGCGGAATATACCCTGGTTTTTGTGCTGATACTTTTCATTTGATACATTTTTTCTTGATTTCCTCCATGCCAGCAATTATAAAGTAACATTTTGTTTTTATATACATATTACCATAAATGGATAAATGTACTCTTTCAAATTTATTATAGTATTTTCACATGATGAGGTTTGTACAATTCTAAAAACACATTTAGGATGTTTGTAACTTAAACAGGAATATAATACTTGTTTGTTAGATGTTCTGGTGACACTGTAGCCATCTGTTTAAAGATGAGAGGCATGTTTAGAGCAGAGAGAGAGAGTATAATGTTGCTGGGGTCAAATGTGCTTTGTTTTGTGACTGTATGAACAGCCAACTGCTACCCAGGTGGCAAGAAGACAAATTTTTGCACTTCTGTCAGACAGCTGTGTCAGTGCAGTTGTCAAACAGAGTCATAGTAGTTGGATAGGGCAATCTCCATTGCATTACTAGTGTTGGTTATTTATTTATTTTTCCAGTGAATAAACTGCAGTTTTTTTAAATTTATATAATAGGTTTTGTTATTTTTTTCCTAAGGAAGAACTAGGACTACATTATTTAAAGGAATCCATATTATGTTGAGAAACATTTTAAAATAGTATTGTCCCAGGTTTCAAAAAAAACTCAAATCAGTTTTGTTTTCTTTTAGTTGCTTGGCAGCCACAGTATTTGTGCTGTGTGTGTTTTGGGCTGTTTTGCTATGTTAACATATCAATCAACCAACTGGACAAGTTATTTATCAAGCATGGCTTTAATAAAAAATATTTACTATAACTAGTTTTGTAGCTGGCCAATATAAAAAAAATAGTTATTTGCCAAGCAAACAAATAATTTATCTTTAAGCTCTATTTGAACTAAATAGGTGTGAGATATAATTAATTATTTGATATGCAGAACTGTAGAGCATGATGGTGCTGGGAGAGAAAAGCCAAAGAGTACAAAAAAGGACAGAGCCAAGTGTTTTTTTGGGGAGCTTTGCTGGTATTTGAGCAGTGGATTCCATTCAAGGGTTTTTGTGCTTTTTTAAATAGCATATCACATTAACTTTTGCAGTTTGTGCAGTGAAAGCAGCAAATGTCAGTATCAGTTCATACTTAAACGTTAAGTGCAGTAATTATTAATTAAAAAATTTTTATTCTTTTGTCCACCCCACCCCTCCTTTCCCCCAAGCCAACTTAATTGTTGTACACAAAATCCTTTGCTCAGGAAAGTTGCAGAATCTGTCTCCATGGCTGGCAGTGACAGTCATTAAAAGGCACCAGGATAAATATTAGAAATAAATCTTAAAGCCTGCCAAATACTTCTAATTTGAAGCCAGGAATGTTCCAGAGCATTGAATAATATCTTTAGATAGCAGGCATTTAAAAAATGCGCACAAATATGGTTTTCTCAAAACATATATTTTTTATGAGACTGTATAATTTAAACTAGTCAAGCTGCCCATTCCCTAAGCATATGTTGCAACTAGGGACCAAATGATTCAAATTTTTAGACTGATAACAATATTGATTGGTGGGCAGCACAGTAGTCGGATTACCAATACTTACTGCACTGATATTGTGTCTGTTTTTAAGTATTGGGTTTCCTAAGAAATTAATGGATCAAAAAAAGACATTAAGTGTATGATGTTGTCACATCGTATCAAAATGTTTTAATGTAACATTCACACAAGTTAAATAACCTTAGTAATTTTAACACCCATTACAAAATTTGGCATGGTCTGTAGAAAACCATACACTCTAGCTTGAACCTTTATATTTATAATTTATAATTTCAGTAGGTGGCTGCTGCTCTAGGGATATGTTGCGCATAATATAATCATGCCATCGCCAATACGAAGTAGTGTTGGTCACTCGCACTCCGGCTCATTTATAATTTCAATAGTTGGCTGCTGCTGTTGGGATCTGTTGCGCATATCATAATTGTGCCGTCTTGGGCGGAAAAAATGAGTCTCATGGAGCAGTACAACTTTGTAGCCAAGTGTGAAATAGCCAAGATGAGGATCAGCACCTCCAAATCCATGGTCATGGTTCTTGGCCAAGAAAAGGGTGGAGTGTCCTCTCCGGGTTGAAGATGAGGTGTTGCTTCAAGTGCACAAATGTAAGCATCTTGGGATCTTGTTTACGAATGAGGGAAGAGGGGATTGGGAGATAATGGGCAGATCTGGGCACCTTCCAGAATAAGCAAAAAAGTGTTTAGAAAACAACACTGCTCGGTTATTTCAGAAAAGAAACGCCACAAACTAATGAACGTGTGGCATCAACTTCTGATGTGGCAATTTCAGACAGACATTGCAGAGGCTGATCCATCAGGGGAAATCTCTTCAGCACACACTCTGCCAATTGAGAAATCTAAGCACTGCTTATCCGGCATAAATAAACAATGGTTTAAAGATTTTAATTGGCTAATAGTCGAAGAAAATGGTATGTGGTGCTCATTGTGCTTGAAATATTCAAACAAACACCCTCCCAAGGAGGGAGTTAACTTGAGTAAACATGCCATGCACAAGAATTAAAAAAAAAAAAAAAAGCTTGCTGGACCATGACTAAAATTTAAATGCACATTGAGTCTTCTGCTGACCTTTTAGGAAAGCATGTACTAGAGCAAACTGGAATCAGTCAAATTGAAAGACCTGTATCTGTGTTAAATAACTTGCAAAGACATGCCTTTGTGGGAGCTTTAAGATCAATGCATTGGTTGGCAAAAACGAGTTACCACATACAATGTTTTTTGAAAAGCTGCTGGAACACTGTAAAGAAATGGGTTGTTCCTTTTTACGACATCTCAATGTTGGTAAAAATGCACATTACACCTCTGAAAGAATAATGCAAGAGCTGCTGGATGTCTTAGCATCAGAAATAAAATCTAACATACTGAAAAATATACACACACACAATTTTTTCAGTATTCTGTGTGAAACCACAGACATTTCAGTTGTAAAACAATTAATTGTTTAAATTAGTTTTGTATCAACCCGCAATATGATTGAGGGCAAAGCGGAGACTATAACCAACACATTGAGTGAGACTATGGACACTCTAGGGTTGAAAACTGCTAATCTGGTTGGACTAGGATCAGATGGAGCGGCTGTTATGATTGGGAAACAGAAAGGTGTGGCAAAACTACTTAAAGATAAAACATCTGGATTCTTGGTCAAGCACCAATTGGCCCTTGCAAGTGCCCAAACAGCAGCAGTAGCTGCTGTACCTTATTTAACAAAACTGAACAACCTCTTAAGGCAGCTGTTCTATTTCATCAAAATTCTTCACTTAGGATGGCTGATTTAACGGAAATTCTAAATATTCTGAACACTCCCCAGATTAAGCTGAAAATGGCCGTTGACACTAGATGGCTGCCTCATGGCTTTGCAGTACAGTCACTACGACCGTGTATGATGAGTGTCATAGCTGCGCTGGAAAGAGAGGCCACTGAACAAAATGACATCACAGCTGAAGGATTAAGCAGATGTATTAAAACATATAATTTTGTTTCCTCTCTGATGATGCCTTCAGACATATTACCTTTGTTGTCCAACTTATCTAAGGCTTGGCAAAGTCAAGATGGCAACCTTACCGAAATTGAGCCAGTTTTGCTTGTCACAAAATTGTCCATCATGGACTTGAAAGACACTCCTGGGAGATATTTTCAAAACTTTCCTCATTTTCTGACAGAAGAATGATCAGATCTCCGTATTGTTTATACACAGAGTGATGTCATTCAAAACTGCAATATATGATAAATACCTAGAGACAGTTGTCAAGCACCTAGATGCAAGATTCCCTGCCGATTATTTCCAGGTTTTCAAAAGTTTTCTATGCAGAAACTCGCGATTCAAGTGAGTCTGAAATTCTTTTCGATCATTACTCTAAAAATGGTAGCCCTCCAATTTTAAAATATGAAAGTAGCAGGTAAGAATGGACAGTTGCTTCAAAAATGATCAGAAGTCAATCATACAAAAACAGATTTTACTAGAAATGGCAACATCAACAGAGCTCAAAGAGTCGTTTCCAAATTTAGCCAGATTAGCTCATATTGGACTAGTGATCCCAGTGAGCACTGCTGAATGTGAAAAGGGCTTTTCTGCCCTTAAAAGGATCAAGACATGCTTGAGAAATTGCATGAATCAAAGTGCACTAAATAATCTCATGCTGATCTCCTTGGAGGGCCCAGATCCTGGGGAATTTGATTATGGGGAAGCTGCAGAGAACTGGGCCTCTAGGAAGAAAAGAAGAATAAATATTTAACTGAAGACACCTTCTGCATAGGCAAGTTGGCTTTGAAGAATATTACATTTTTCTTCATTAGGTTTCCCATACTTTTTTCATTGTTTTCACTTTTCTTCCTGACAGCGACAATACATGTGCCTCTTGGTTTATGTCATAACAATTGTTATTTAAAAATTTTTTTTAGACTTGCAGGATCCTGAATTGGATACTTCTTAAATTTAATAAAAATATTCAGTGTCAAACCTTGAAAAAGGAAGTCATATTGAGCATTGGAAAATAATTAATAATAATTAACTAATAAATAGTGCACATTTAATTTTCCCCACCACCAGATTTCCCCATCCCGCCCCACCTGGCTACTTTTTCATGCTACCCAGCTAGAAAAAATTTCTGGGAAGAACACTGGAGTGGTGTAGCTCATGATTTTCCAACACATTTAATTGATCATTATGGTATGGCTAGCTGTGTTACCTTGGCTTTGCCCAGGAAATTTCATAAAACAGTGTGCCTCCGATATATTACGATTGCTTAATTGAATGTACAGAGGTATTATTCAGGTCTGTGGAGTCGGAGTCGAGGAGTCGGCAAAAAGTTAAACGACTCCGACTCCTACTAAATTTAAATGGGAATTAAAAAAGTAAGCTGAAATGTCCCAATTCACAAACAGTCATAATGAGCTACTTCTCTGCTGTAAGAATAAAGCCCAATGCATGCAGTGCATAATGTTACCACAAAACGTACATGTCAAGTAACCATGAAGCATGCTTTTCATTGACTGTATGTGTCACTATATGGGATGTAATGCCAAAACTTAGTGTTGAAGAAGCCATCCTTGTGTATCCAGAGATCATTGGTGATGTGGCTAGAATTGTAACGGCAATGCCACCCACCCAAGTCAGTGTTGAAAGATTATTTTCAGCTCTGAAAATAATCAAATCAGATTTAAGAGCCTCTATGAAAGAGGATCTGGCTGAAGCAATTCTGTTTCTTAGAACTCTACACTGATTTTAGATTGCATTTAAAGGGAACCCGAGGTCTGAGGAATATGGAGGCGTATTATTGATGAGTGAGTGAGTAAATTAAATATTTTGAATAAAATATACTGTATATTACTAGAAGGATATACAGTATATAAATCTTATATGGTTGTACCTATTATAATGAATTGTAATAAATGCGTTTTGTAATAAATTCTAGGGCTTTAACGCTAGAATTACCAGAGCCTACAAAAAAAAAACTCGTAGATCTGTCCCACCTTAAATCGATTCGCACCTCACCGTCGGCGTCTTTTGTTCTGTAAATGTATTGATTAGCAGCAAGCAGCCTGCTATCAAATCCCCCCCACCCCGCACAGTTTTCTCATCTCCACTCTGTTTACCTGCGTGTCAGTTGCTTAGAGTTGTATAGAGTGAGAAGTCAAGAAAAATGACACCTTTTATAAATACTATATCGTTATTTGGGACACTTTAATTTCATGTGTGTTCCGTGACTACAACGACCTATGTAAACACATCGATAAAACAGAAACGTTTTTCATGTTTTAGTAATAATTGACAAAATGTAGACATGAAATGTATAATGTGTGAAGCCAGATTTCCAAATATCAAAGAAACACTTTCACAAAAGGTACCAATATAACAGAACAAGTACCCTTCTATTCAAGAATGTAACTGCAGAAAAAGAACCCGCGTTAGGGTGTGACATTGACACATATTTGCTACAACCGCTTTGGTGGCGCAACGGTATCAACTGTTGACTGGTAATCAAAACTTCAGCCCTGGACGAGTCCATTTTGAGAAGAGAGCTGCTGTTATTCTTACTATTTTAGAATAAAAATATACATTTGATTTCAATCTGTAACAGCCGGTGTAAATTTATGATAGTTGTAAAAGTTAGCTTTTTTTTTTATTTTTTTATTCAGTTTTATTCCCTGTCGCGTTCACAGTCCCAAGCATTTGACACTGCTGTTTTCACATAAACGCGCTATAACAGAGGTGAACTCAGATGATGACGACTGTTCTACATCGGTGGAAGATTACAGGTCGCACTTTTTCCATCGCTGTACTTTGTATAGATACATGGGATGCTCTGCACTCTAGTTGTGACTTTACGATGTAGGAAGTAAGTAAATAAATAAAAGTAAATAGGTAAATAACATTTGATCTGGCTGTTACATACAAAGTACAGCGACGGCAGCTTCTACCTGCAGCTATAGACTCTTCAGTACACAAGCAACTCTCCAAGCTAGTGTTGGCTTGCACCTGTTGAGCAATTTCATTGTAGATTTTGAGGTGTGTTTTGGATTATTATATTGTGGAGGAACCCATCCTCTTTTAACTTCACTGTTTTTACAAAATTTGCTGGTATTTATTTGAATCCAGTGTCCCCTCTAATTATGACACGTACCCAGTGCCACTGGCTACAACCCAAGCCCAAAGCATGACCAATCCAACCCCTTGCTTAATAGTTGGTTAGGGGGTAATTTTCTTTTTTCTCCATATATACCTTTCCACATTGTGCCAAAAAGTTCTATTTTGACTTCATCAGTCCACAGGACTTGTTTCCAAAATGTATCATGCTTGTTCAGGTGTTCATTTACAAAGTTCAGGTGCTGAATTTTGTGGCTTGGATGCAGGATAGGTTTTCCTCTGCTATGAAGATCATATTTGTTTGCATATTTGATTGCTGCACAGTAGAACAGTGCTCCACCACCCCAGAATTTGCTAGATCTCTTGCAGTCAAACAGGGGTTTTTAGTTGCCTTTCTAGCAATCCATCGAACAGTTTTTTCAGAAAGTTTTCTTGGTCTTTCAAACCTCAACTTGACTTCCACTATTCCTTGATTTTGCAAAAGGTCAGCAGCTGCAAATTGCTGGATACAGCGCTCTGAGCTGCATCGTTGGACTTAATACTCCAATCCTGGTGGTGTGGTGAAGGAGAATGAACACATCCTCATGGACAGATGCTGGAGGATCCTACTGGTCTGCAGGGTCTACAGAAGTGCTCAGTTTGTGAATTCTGACCACAGACTTCTTGTTGCTACTCTGAAAATCCAGCTTAAGTCCAATAGGCTACCACCTACTTGGGAGAATGCTGGACCTGACCAGACTCCAAGATCAGACTATTTATAATGAGTCTGCATACATTTTGATTGAAGAACCTGCAGATTTAGGTGTGACTGCTGATCATAATGTGATATGCAAGTCATTTCGTGACAAAACTCTGAAGGTTGCTGAGGGTTGTATTGTGTTGCCATTATTCCCAGAAGATGGTATTTCATCTCTGAGCGCTCTCTGGATATCGGCAAGAGGAGTTAGAGAGTGTGGCTTGATGGCAATTCTGATCTGTACCGGAAAATGAGAAGGACAGCTGCGAGGGCACTGAGGACAGATAAGGAGGCGTTTGTTAGTGGAGTCTGTGACATACTATCTGTGGTCTAGTGACCCACATCCTGCTTATGCTGGGATCGAAGCATTATGCATGGTTGTATCTGTTCCTCGGGGAGTTGCAGTCAGTGCTGATGATGGAGCGATCCTTACGGGTGACGCTGCAGTTGTGACCCGCTGAGCTGGCTACTTTAAGTGGTTGTTTAAAGCTGATCTTCAGGCTAGGATGTTGGACGTCTCTGGGTCCTCAGTTCTTTAGGCTGATCCTCCAATTAGTTGTGGACCTCTCTAGGCTGGTGGTATGGCTGTTCTCCTGGAATTGCAAACGATCTTTGCTTCCATTTGGGAGACAGGCATCATCCCAGCTGACTGGAAAATGGGACTTGTTGTCCCAATCTGAAAAGGGAAGGGTATCGCCTGGATTGCGGCAACTACAGTGGGATAACACGGCTCATGGTGCCTGGTTAGGTCCTTTCTATGGTCATCCTCAATAGGGTCTGTGGTCACTTGCTCTGCTACCAGTGATCGGAGTGGTCTGTTTTTATGTCTAAGAAGTCTATCATCAACCCCATCCTAGTATTGAAGATTCTCATTGAGAACAAATGCAAATATCAGCAGTGTTTCTTTGCAGCCTTTATCAATTTTCGTAAAGTGTTCGACTCAGTTGATCAAGATGCCCTGTCACTTCAGAATGTTACATTGAAATGCTAGAGAACTTTTTACAAGATACTTGGTTTCAACAGGATGGAGCAACAGCTTATACAGTACGGAGAGCCATGATGCAAGTTTTGCAGGCGATGTTTCCAGGGAAGGTGATCTCTCTGTGCAGTGATGTCGGGTGGTTCATCTGATCTCTCTCTGTGCGATTTCTTCTGGTGGGGCTATCTCCACTGGAAGGCATATACAAGCCAAACTCAAAACCTTGAAGCCTTCAAGAACACTATTTGCCACGAAATCACCACTATTCCCCTTAAAATGGCAGTATTCAGAAATTGACTCGAAGAGTGTATCACTAATGATGGCAACCACCTTGAAGACATTTTTTAAACACATTTTGCATACCCTTTCTGTCGTAATGAAATTTATTTTATCTTGTAGCATTTTTGTAGAATAAATGCTTAAAATGTGGTGCTTCTTTTTGGCTCACCCTGTATGTGAGATTGGAACTTTTAACACATTATATTACATTTAGTCAAACTGTGCACCGGTTTCTGTACATTTGTATTGACTCAGTCTCCAGTAACCAAAAATTGCTTTCAACTTCACAACTCATGCTTGTAAGATGCTTTTGTTTCACCATTCAGAATACAACATGTGAGTGAGCCATAATTCTTTAAAATAATTGACTTCTGGTATTTGGACCTTTTTATATCTGAAACCTTTTGAACAAATACTTTTAGAAATATGAACAGACACATTTGCATATTATTCTGTGGTTACTTTACAATGTTACTAATCATATTTTTTTTCTTTTTTTTAGGTGATGGCTGTGGCTATACGGTCTTGGGGCACAATAGTGGGACTCTGTCCTCAATCAATTATCCTCAGACTTACCCAAACAACACTGTATGCGAGTGGGAGATACGTGTAGGAGCAGGGGAGCAGATTTTGTTTAAATTTGGAGACTTTGATATTGAAGATTCGAATTCTTGTCATTTTAACTATTTAAGGATTTATGATAATATTGGACCTGGAAGAAAAGAGATAGGTACGTGATGATTTTATTGTGTATTACCTTCCCAATTCCAGCATTTTTTTTTTTTTTAGTTGTTAGTCTTTGTATCGCAGGGTAATCACTATCTTAAGTTGAGTTAATTTTGACTTTGCAGATGTTGAGAACAAAGACAGTTGTTTTTACATAGAAAATCATTAGTTGTACTAAGAAAAACTCCACTCTTTGCTGTAAATAAAGAGTCAACCTAAGTCCTTCAGGTATTAAAATGAAAATTTATTGCAGTGGCCAGCGAAGAAAATGTTGGCTTTTCAAGAAAACTGATTTTTAAGAAATGTGTTGCTGAATTTCTGAATATGATTACGGGTATCAATCATATCAAATAAAAAATACATTTTTTTTTTTTTTTGAATATAAAAAAGTTTCACATAATAAAGCTGGAAAAATCCATTCCCTCACACTTTCAAGGCAATAAAGCCTTTTGGCATTTATTTTATTATTAATTCAGTTATAAAAATACACAATTTATGCTTGCTTTGGGAGACAATCATTTTATATTTGTTATGTCATTGTGTATTTGTTATGCATTTGAATGAGAGAAGTGGTAGTGGCATTCATTTTGTATTTCTGCCACCTGTGCTACAGAGACTCTCACGTGAAAATTTAATTTGCATCTTTAAGAGTGTAGGTAGCTAGGGGCTTCCAGTATAAAAGTTGCGTATGCACAAAAATGTTGCATATGCCCATTACCACGCTCACTTCAAGATGTATGAAAACTAAACTTGGCATAAAGCCACACACATTTTCATTGCAGCCTCACACCGTGCGCACACAGGTTTCTTCTCTATTTCTGTGTGGTGTCCCTCTTTTTTCTAGGTTTTCATTAATGACACAGGATTTATCAAATACACTGAAATTAATTGCATATCATTTACAAATTTAATTCACTTGATTGTAAATCATTCTGTTACGTAATAATGGTTCACAGAATGGCCAAACTGTTCCACTACAATAGCTGCTTTAGTGTTGTTAGAAGACATCACAAATGTAAGAATTGGAAGAGATTTCGTATCTACAGATGATGGTGATGATTGGCTTCAAAGTTGACTTCGATTTCCAAGAGCTATCCTATTGAAGCTGTTGGCTGAGCTGGTGCTGGCTTTACAGAGACACACTTTGAGGAATTGTGCTTTACCTGCTCCTTTGCAAGTTCTGTCCACTCTTGTAGCCACAGGAGCTTTTTAGCGTGAATTTGCTGACCGATTGGGTATTTCACAAACATCACTGAGTTGCATCATGCCAGGTGCATAGGATTATTATTATCCACTTGTCATCCAGATATATAAGATTTCCTTACACTGCGGTTGAACTGGGCAAATTGTCCACTTTTCCAAATGTAATTGGAGTGGTCAAGAGCACACACATTGATATTGCAAAGGTGCCGGACAAGTTACATCAGCCAGGGATGAATTACCAAAAAAACGAACTGGCATGGCATCATCTATATCAGGAGAGCCTATAAAAACAGCAACTCTGCAAAGTTGCAGATGCTTTTTCCAATTAGTGTGGCAAAAGGCAGGCCCATGTAGAGAACAGAGTCCATCCATTTTGGTGTGAGGCGCCGACGCTATACTATAAATACACCTATGAGAATGAGCTGTTCCATATGTTCATTCCAAAATTAAATGTATTACTTTGCATTTCAAAACATACCTTATTTTCAGACTTTCATGTGGATCAGCAATTAATGCTTTGGAGAACAAGGCAGACCTTTCAAATGATATGTAATGTGTTAATGGAAGCACGTATTTGAAGAGACATTCAATTAGTTGGGCTGCTAAATAAGCATACTACTTTCTTGAAGGGTTTTTGAAGGCAAAGCAATGTTCAATAGTGTAGCAGCTAAAACTTGACTGAAGATGTTTGCACAATCCTAATGTTTTCTTTCTGCCAAATCCAGGAGAGGATTAGTTACCTTGTTTAATCTCCAGTCTAGGACTAGGACTCAGGATCTTCGTTACCTACTGTATGTTCAGTTGGGAGAAGAAAAGATGATAGCTTTCTCAGCAAATGCCTGCACAGTGCAGAGTACAAATCTTCCACTATGAAGGAAGCTATTGTGTGGGCACAATTGTTTCTAGAGAATAACGTTTAGAATCTGTATGGACCACTGCCTGAAGACCTTGCCTTGGCTTACAAGATGGGTGTTATGTTCATAGTAATTCACATTCAAGGTGTTTTACTGTAAGGGTTATGCAAATGTCATGCCTGATGCACCATCCTGAGCTGGCACCCTTTGTTTATGGAGTAACTTCTCTAATCCTAGGCTGGATCTCACTAATCATTTAGAAAATATTTGACACTTAAGAGCTGCATTCATTCAAGTTGTGGATTAAGAGAAAGACCTGGGGAGGGGTTTCGCCTCATAAATATTCATGGGTCCCCACCAAGTTTATAAAACTTGCATGCACACGAAAAGAGACTCAAAATGCATGTGCATAGCTTTCTACATTAACAGGATTTATAAAAGAAAACTTGACAAGAGAAATTGTGTATATTTACAGCAAATCTGACTTATCTGTACATACCATTTTAGAGAAAGTGGGAAATTAAAGCATTCTTGGTAAATTAGGGAAATGCAGCCAAGCCAGCTAGATGATGACTTGGATGTATAATTCATATCATCGATCCATTATTAGAATGTGTGTTAATGTGACAAACATATTACACCTCAAAAGTGATTACTTGATGTACAGACTCAATCTTAGTTCCTTTTTAATGAGGGTCAATGCTGGGTATTTGCACTGTACAACTTTTCTATTTTTTTGCCAGTTTATATCGGATACCTGTTGCCTCTTCTTCGGGAACTGGCCAGTGGGTCTGGAATATCTCAGCCAAGCTTCACACCATTATGCCTACTGTGCCGGAAGCCATTAACACTAGAATTCCTGAATCCTATGAAAAAAGTCATAAAGCCAGGCCACCCTAAATTCCTTTGCACCTCTTCATCAGCGTCTCTGCTTTGCAAATGTGTCAATCAGCACTTGGCAGTAGGCAGCCTGCTATCCCATCCCCCACCGAGACAGCTGAAGTTCTCCCAGCTCAAGTCTGTTTATCTGGGTGTGAGGTGTCTGGAATTGTTTTGGGTAAATAATATACAGTATTATTATTTGGAATCCATACATTTCATGTATGTTCCATGTCTACGGCGATCTGGGTAAATGTTGGTTGACAGGAAATGCAAGGCAAGAAATGTTGAACGGATAACTGAAACAGAAACTGTTTTCATGTTATAATAATGTTTTGTCTTGGTATCATGTATTATTGATAATATTCATAAATAATAATATGCAGAGTACATTTGAGTATTGGCAACTATACAACCTGATAAATGCTGATGTGTAGTTTCTGGTGGCACACTGTCTTGTTAGTTACTTAAAATGTCTCTAGTTAAGTCCTCATTTTTGGTCAGCTTTGTTCAGGACATGCCACATACCTGTCTCAATATGGCTGCCGAGCTGTGCTCTTCATTGTGTTGTCCTTTTCAGTTCATGATGTGTGAGATGGTCTTTCATCAGTTGGTCAGCGAGAGAGAGAGTTAGGGAGGGGTAAAGCAAGCAAATTTATAGATTCTCTGTCTACACCAATTGGGGGTCATTGTACTTAAAGGCTTCTGATACAACCCAATTCCAAACACCCACACTTCAGACCAATGGGGAAGAGAATACCTTCGTAGCTGCCCCCAAAAGTCTGACTTTCCTGTGGGGGTTGATTGAGAGAGCCCTGCAGAGAATCGCTTGCCAAACTTGTTTGAGGCACTTTCCCCATCCCTGTTGTAAAATTCACTATCCTGACTTAGTCCTAGGGGATAAACATGAATTAATATAACACTAATAAGGCATACAAAATTTCACAGAACAACAAGTAATGATGACAAAATGCTGATGTGAAGTGTATAATCTGTGAAGTCCATATATAAAAAAAAAAAACACTTTCACAAATGCAACCCAAAACCCCATTTTGAGTAGTGAGCTATTATTATTATTATTACTACTATTATATAATAAAAACAAACATTTGATTGTGTAAATTTTTGTTACTTGTAAAAGATATCGCTGAAGGGATTTAAGCAGACACATAAATGCTGGTGAATCATGTCGTCTTGGTATCTTGTTGTCACTTGAATTTTTTGTTTATTTTTATTCTTAAATAAAAGTACACTTGTTTCACTATACCTTTGCAGAAATGTTTATCTTCCAGTAATCACTTGAATGACATCAAAGCTCTCTTGCCTCTCTTGCATGTACACACATATATTCATACATGAAAATGTCATTATTTGAAAACACAATGTTTTTTGAACATTTTTTTTTCCAATCTTGCCCAGTCTCCATGTTATGGTGCATTTTACTGAGAATGCAGACGACTTCTTCTTTTTGGACACATATTCCATTAGCATTGCACTGCAAGATCTAAACACTAGTGTGGAAAATTATTTGTGTACTAAAGTGACTTTAGCTGCAGGTGGAACTCTCATTTTATTTATTCACCTTGAAATCAAAATAAAAATCATACAAGACTACAAAGCTGGTAAAACGGTTAAAGAAATAGCATGTGACTTGAAATTGGCACATTCGACAATTTCAACGATTTTAAAGGATAAAGTTAGAGTGAAAGAGGCGGTGAAATCGACAGGATTTAAAGCCTTAATAAATAGGCAGCGAAAAGGTCTTATTAGATAGATAGATACTAAAGAGATGAAGAAATTTATTGGCAATCTGGTTTGACAACCAGATGCAAAAATAATATGCCAATAAGCCTTTTAATAAATCAAGCTAAGGCACGCAGTATCTTTGAGACTTTGAAGGCACATGAAGGCGAAAAATCGAAAGAATCATTTACAGCAAGCCATGGATGGTTTCAACGACTTAGGCAGAGATTCAACCTGCATAATTGGAGAATCAGCGGTGTGGCAGCAAGTGCGGATGTAGAAGCAGCAGAAAAATTTGTTGACGAATTGGATGGAATAATTAAAAAAGGCAGCTACTGCCCGAAACAGATATTCAATGTGGATGAAACCGGGCTTTGGTGGAAAAAAATGGCTGAAAGGTCCTATATGCACAAAGAAGCTAAGGCAATGCCTGGTTTCAAGGCTTTTAAAGACAGGATCACATTGTTGTTGGGAGGCAATGCTGCTGGGTTCAAGTTAAAGCCTTTCCTGGTCTATCGCTCCGAAAACCCACGTGCAATAAAGAATGTTGGTAAAAACAGTCTGCCCGTTTACTGTCGTGCAAATAAAAAGGCATGGATGACGCAAACTTTATTTTAAGATTGGTTTTTGAACTGCTTAATACCCCCCAGTCCAGCATTATTGTTTGGAAATAGAAGTTCATTTTAAAATTATTCTCGAGCTTGATAATGCTCAAGGCCACCCCCACCATGTTGTTGATCTACACCCAGACGTAAAGGTAGTGTATCTTCCTAAAAACACAACTGCTGTCCTACAGCTGTGTGTGTGTGTGTGTGTGTGTGTGTGTGTGTGTGTGTGTGTATCTATACTAATAAAAGGCAAAGCCCTCACTCACTCACTAATTCTCCAACTTCCCGTGTGGGTGGAAGGCTGAAATTTGGCAGGTTCATTCCTTACAGCTTCCTTACAAAAGTTGGGCAGGTTTTATATCGAAATTCTACGCGTAATGGTCATAACTGGAAGCAGTTTTTCCATTTACTGTAATGGAGATGAGCTTGAATGCCGTGGGGGAGTTTCGTGTGACATCATCACGCCTCAAACGTAATCACGCAGTACATAGAAAACCAGGAAGACCTCAAAA